>NC_056741.1:364894266-364974266 GCF_019279795.1 Protopterus annectens | reverse complement strand
AACTAACCAACCTTAACTTCTCCCCTGCTACTGTTACATGGTTTTCCAGCTACATCACTGACAGATTTCAAGCAGTGAAGTGGCAGTCTGCACTCTCCCCTCCACAACCAGTTAAAATGGGTGTCCCTCAGGGTTCCATCCTTGGTCCTCTAGTTTTCAACATCTTTACTAATTTTCTTTATTCTTCCTCTCCTCAGTCATCACTGGTTCAATATGCTGATGACTTTACTGTCATCACTATTGCTGACTTTTCCTCTGAACTCATCTCTACAACACAAACTTCCTTTAATTCAGTAGAAAACTGGCTCTCTGATAACCAGCTTATCCATAACCCCCCCAAAAAAAACACGAAGCTACTGCTTTTTCTTCCTAAAAACTGCAACCACATTAAATCCACTTTCACAATCCTGTCCCTCAATAACAAACACATTGAGGTGGAAACTAGCACTAAACTCCTTGGTGTCATCATTGATGACCAGCTTAAATTTGATCTACACATTAACAACTGCATCAAGAAAACTCATCAGAAACTAGGGTTCCTCTATCATAGCAAAAAGGTTCTCACCAGTGAAGCTAAAGTAACTCTCTCTTATGCCTACCTCCTACCCAGTCTGTTATATGGCTCTCAAATTCTTACTTACCTCAATTCTAGACTCCTTGCCAAACTTGAATCTACCTACAACAAGACAGACCAATTTGCACCCCATCAAACTTACAAGTCACATCACTGCTTTCACTCAAACTGCTTAACTGGCTACAACTACCAGTTTCTTCTCCCTCAACTCCAGATAATCCACTCTATCCTTTATAGGTTCATAAGTTCATAGGTTGGTACTAGGCTGTCGGCCCTAGGGCCTATACAAGCCTAGCCATAACAATTCCCTGGTTATTTCTTCCCACACTATTTACTTCCCTGGTCCCATATCTAGCAGGGTGACTGACATGATCCCTGAGGTGAATTTCCTTTCTCCCATCCAATCATCAAGGTTCCTTTTGAAGAGGGTCAAAGAGGCGCTCTGCTTGACCTGTTTGGGCAGTCTATTCCAGACTCTGGGGAGTCTCTGGGTCAGGAACCTATCCCTCCAGCATGTTTTGTTTATTGTGATGGCAAGGTTTAGATCCCTGGAGCATGTGGCTCTGAGGGATTGGGATTTCTTTAAGTGTAGCATGTCCAACAGCTCTGGTTTGACATGGCCTTGTATGTTAAGCAGAGATCGCCTCTGAGTAGACGATATGTGACAGAGTATAGCTGGAGTTTTTTAAGGCGGTCAGCATAGGGCATCTGCTTTAGTCCTGTTATTCTTTTAGTGAGGTATTTCTGTGGCCTTTCCAGTTGTTGCAGATGTCTTGAGGGGTACATACCAAATGGGGTATTGTATTCTTTAATGGGTCTAATGAGGGATGAGTGCATCGTTCTTATTGTCCTACTCTATCATCTGTCATCTCCCACTATTCACCTGCTAGATCCCTCTGGAGCTCTAACCTAGATTTGCTACAAACCCACAAACCTAAAACTAAGAAAGGATGTATTCTTTATAGCTATAATCCATCCAAGGCCTGGAACAAACTTCCATTACAGATTAGGTCACTCAGGCAACTTAGTCAATTCAAGCTAGCCACTAAAGAATACCTATTAAGCCAATGGACCTGCCTCTGTACCCACCCCGCTTAAACAGCTTATCAACACTAACAGCACACCTCTAACTGCTCCCAACTTATGTAACTTTCTTTAACTTTCTAGACCTTGTCTCACATTAACTTCTCTGTCCTAGGCACATTACATACATTCTTATCTACATAATGTAAGATTTTACATCTGGTGACACAACTATTGCTAATCTTTCTGAATGATGTAGGATTCTAAATCTGACAGACATGATTAGTTTACTGTAGTAAATCCTTATTTTTCATGTATATGTTGTTTTGAATATTTTCTGTAAACCAGTTGTTGTTTACTTATTTTTGTAAATAATAATCTGTAGAACATGTGGAGCTTTTCTCCCTGGCCCACCACTGAAAAAGGCTACTTAGCTCAATCGGACAAACCCTGTCAACAAATGTAAAAAATAAATAAATAAATAAATTGTTACATCAGATTATAAGGTTCATCTTCATTTCCTGTCTCCATTTTGCTTGCTTGTCACTTACTGTGTACATTTGTCATTTTCATACCTGCTTTGCTCTGTGTTTACAACTGTTCGTCTTATGTTTGTCGTTAATCTTACTTCTGCGTTTTCCACTCTTATATTCTCTCATTAGTTCTCATTTAGTGATATCACTGCATTATTTCTTTTCTTAAACCAACAACTATCAGCCTTATGTGGCTCGGCGTTGCATAAAAAACATGCATGAGCATAGGGGTTCACTAACATAAACTCCACTGTTTGAGATTTATCCACATTTTCTCCTGATACCAATGTTTTCAGTGGCAGCTGGTCCACTAAATACAGCTACACGCAGTGCTTAATCAAGTATTAAACCTTCCTTGGAAAGAGGTCTCTTTTGTAAATTTCCACACAACAACACAATCTTTTCTGCTGTCTCAGTACAAATTGTCCAGTCTTTTATAGTAGCATCAAAAATACTGTTGTGTCCAATGTGCCTAGCAATGTTCAACTACATGAATTTATCCTTCTGTCATGCCTGTCACTGTACAAGCAGATTTCATGGTCAGATGCACAACTCTTGTTTTGCACTGGAATATATTTGTGTTGTAGAGCATATTACGTCTAATCACTTCATCCCTTTTTGTGATCCCTAAACCAAGTACTATTACTTCAAATGCCTTTAAACAGTTTTAACTGTTGTGGCTGATAAGGGTCAATTGACCAATCCACCTACCCAGTCAACAAATTGAAAAGAAATAAATAAACTGCTTCCATATGAAAATGACACTGAGATTTCAACACACAGCCAGTTAATCATATTTTTTCAAGCTTTGCACCTTGTGTCTGTCATATTTGCTGTCAATGTGGATTTTTTTTTTAATTTATAAACTGTTTATGTCTACCCCCCCCCCCAATCACACCCATACTGTCTCAAAGAAGTACATGCAATGCCTATGCTGGCATACCACCATGCCTCCATGGCAACTCAGCCAGTACCTTGTCTCTCCAAAGATAATACCCCCCCCCCCCCGCTGCAGATCCCTGACCTTCAATGGAGATCAACAGCAAGGCATGCCTACATGCTCTTCGCTCCCAAAAATACATTCAAAACAAACATACAAATGCATTTAAATATATAAGCTATCTAGCAGTTTTGCAACCATACAACATTGCTCCCTAACATAGTTTTGGATTCTACTGGCCTCTCTTGGTGTGGCATTTTGTCTTTTACTTATAAAGCAGCAGTGGTACAGACAGGCAACAATCACATGGAGAGTAAGAAATGAGGAAAGAAAACACTTTTGTATATTTGTATCCTATTCCTTTAAAATTGAGTTTATTCATACCCATAGAAGTCATAGCACTGTTTGCTCTTTAGAGTTGGTGATAAGTGAAATGGCACCCTAGGCAAAGGACTCCATGGTTTCCCCACCTGATGCCATTAGTTCCCTACCTGCACACCTCCCCTATTTGAGTCTGTCCTCTCAACACCATCCAGATTACTTCTTTCATGTTTTTTTTCATTTTCTCACTTTGTCTTACTGTTCAAATTTTCCATCCATCCTTTCAACACATCCTAAATGGCGAAGGCCACATTGTAATTACCTGTAGAGGAAATAACTGAATTAGTCAAAGGGTATAAGGGTCACTAGGTGCATTTCAGACTTTTTTCCAGAGTTTTAATAAAATGATAGTCAAAAGTCACAAGGAAGGAAATATATTTTCATATTCTGTATTGTTTAAGTCTTTATCAAATCAGTTTGCTTTAACTTGTATTCACAACAGTGATCCACAAACATTAATATAAAAGTGAACAAAGCATGATAATAGTATCCATTATTATCATTATACAATATACAAACATCTATTCTTTTTAACCATTTTCATTCACTCTGAGACGTACATTGTTCAACTCCTGACTTCTCTTGAAGCTCACACCTCCTACAGAGTGTTATACCTTCCACGTATTTCCATGAAGTTTGCTCCTTCCTCTGTTCTAAATATTCCACCTCCATTGCTTTTATCTTGCTTATTGTTGAATTAGATTTTGATTTCCATCTTCTACTAGTTATTTCTTTTGCTGCTAGTAGCGGTTAGCATAATAAGGCCTCATTACATCTAGGCAATTCATATTCTATGTTTCAGCACAAAAAATAATTTCCTAAGAAACTATCATTTTTCCCCCAGCATTTCTGTTAAAAGTGCACTATAGGAATTTTTTTTTTAATTCACCAGCTTATTATATTCCCAAAATAATGATCCTAGTTTCTTCATTCACTTCACTGTCACACCTCTAACATATGCTGTTTACCAGAGGAAAAATCCTCTGAAGTCTATTTGTGGTACAAAATTAGCTTTGCAAACACTTTCAAGCAAACATCTTAAACCTAATCAGTGCTGCTGCATATGTGGCAGCCCTACGATTTTTTCTAATTGTTCCTTTGTAATATACCTTTCTAGTCTCTTTTTCAATATATATTTTAATCCCCTCTGATTCATTCTTATTGTTATCAAGCAATAGTTTATGCTCCTACTAATTATCACTTTCTAACAACAGCTTCTATTCTAGATTTATCTAAAAACAATACCAGATCTGATCTTTCACTTTGCACTTCCCTATTATGTTCTTTGTTCCTGTACCCTGTTATCAAGGCCTAATAGAGAAGGTGGTCTCTGACTTGCATCCTAAGCTTCTGCTTAGCTTCCTCTGACTCTGTTACCTTTCACTCATGAGTTATTTGCTCCCAAGATCTTGGTTCATTAGCTAATTTCTTCCAATAAATTCAATCCCCTACTCTGCTATTCTCTATGCCTCTATTTGCAGACATCCCACTTGGTAAAATCTTCCTTCTCCATGCCCATACTGGATTACTTTTTAGAATACTTTCTGCTACTTTATCAATATTTATTTATTTTTATTTATTTACTTAACATTTGTTGACCAGGAAAGTCCAACTAGGACAGAGCCTATTTTTAGTGGAGGCCTGCGAAGAAATGCTCCAGATGCAAGTCTTTGGAATGTGGGAGGAAACTGGATCACCCGGCGGAAACCCACGTAAATGCAGGGAGGATATGCAGACTCCACACAGAAGGCACCCCAGCTGAGAACCAAACTGCTGAACCTCTTGCTGTGAGGCGACAAAGTTAATCGCTGCACCACTGCACTGCCCAATATTATATATAATATATATAAATATATAATATATTATAGCAATAACCCATGGCTGGGTGTGGGTAATGTTGGATTTACCCACAGTTATTGTGGTTTGGTCATGAGGGCGAAGCCCGAGTGACCAAACAAAGCCAACCATGGGTGGGTAAATCCAGCATTACCCACACCCAGCCATGGGTTATTGCTATTATACAATGGTGTTTGTTTTGTGCTATCTTTGTGTTCTTGTTATTTAGGTTTTTGTTTGCTTTACTTTGTATTCTTCCACCTTTTGTGAGATAAAATAGTCCACAATTTCAGTTTGTGTTTATTGTTTATTTCTGTTTTAATTTAAATACAAGTTATTATTAATGTTCAAGAGATGTTAGGAAATAATTATATACATAGATATAGTTTTAAAGCTTTTGGTATGTCTTCATGTTGTAGTTTATTTTATATTTCTGTTTTGGTTCTGACTTGATGGTTGTCTATGCTCATATGTTGGCTTGAGTTCTTGTTAGTGTAGTACCTATAATGAGAGATTGTGCTTATAGTTAGTTTTATGTTTATATATATGATCCTATATATATATATATATATATATATATATATATATATATATATATATATATATCTGCGGTGGTGGTGCTGCAGTAGCATTGTCGCCTCACAGTAAGACACTGTCTGGTTTGTTTCTCAGCTATAGCGTCTTCTGCGTGGAGACATGCGTGAATGGGCGTACCTTCATTGAAGGTTGTGCATCAGGGCTGGTAACTCGGCACAAAAATCAACTACCAATCATTAGCGGACTGGAGTTCTGCTGTGTCGACCCCTAACCGGGAAAAGCCGAAAGACACAACATATATATATATATATATATATATATATATATATATATATATATGGTTTTAGTATAAATGTACTTATTTATTTTGTTGGATTTCTATGTTGTAGATGTTTATGTTCTGTGTTATGGAGTTTTATTTATTTTTTCCGTGGTCTGTTGTCTGTTGTATTGTTGATATTATCTTCATGTACTGGATTTTTTTGGTGTTTCTTGTTATGTTCCAGATATTATTTTTTCCCATGATTTAAATTCATCTACTGATGGTTGGTAATAGGATCATAGTGACGTTTCACTTTTATGTCCTGTCACAGTCATTATTTGTCATGCTTCTATCCCTGATTGTGACAGTAATGTTACTGCTGTTGCTCTTAAGGAGTGGTTTGTGTATCTCTGATAGGTTTGCTTGTTTGCAGATTTCTGGTAACATGTTTGAAAGATAATTGATTCCCATTGGTTGTGTTGAGTACCATGTTTCCATTTTGTCAAGTATATATTGTGGATGTCTTTTTGGGTGGAGGAACAGTTCTTTTGTATTAGGTTGCCTTTTTTGTAAGCATTTTTTGAAACATTTTACAGGACATAAAGGGTCTGTGCGGTTTTCAAACATGAATCCTCTTAGCAAATGTTTTGTAACATCATCATGTTCTTTGTGATTTTTTTGTATGTTTGTTAAATTTTTTTGTTACATATTCTGTGCCATCTGTATCTTTGTTTATTGTAAAACTGTCTTTTGTGAGGCATCGTAGTCTTTCATTCCCATGTCATGCGAAGTGTAGCTGTATGTCAAACCAGACATTTCTTACAAGTCCGTCTAGTGTGTTTGGGGAAAGTACTTGGCTGTTTCTCAGTTGTGTTATTTCTTGTATTGTGAGTGGGTGGTGGTGTTCTGCTGTATCTTTTCCTTGTTTTCTGTAATTTTTAATTACTGACATAAATACGTTATTCGCATTTGTTAGACGTATATCTGTTATTATGTTAATCTTTCTATTTAATGGTGGGTTGTTTATATATCAGTTAAGTCCTGCACGTAAGGATACAAATGCACTTATTATGTATTCTTCTCCTTTTCTGTTTCGTACTGTAGCATAGAATTCTCTAAGTATTGTGTTTAAGTTTTCTGGTGTAATAGTGTGCAAGTCTATGTTGTAGGTTTTTTTGTTTGTGCCAGTTTTAAAATATGCTTATAGCCCACTGTGTTTGTTTGAAATATGTTTATAGCCCACTGTGTTTGTTTGAAATATGTTTATAGCCCACTGTGTTTGTTTGAAATATGTTTATAGCCCACTGTGTTTGTTTGAAATATGTTTATAGCCCACTGTGTTTGTTTGAAATATGTTTATAGCCCACTGTGTTTGTTTGAAATATGTTTATAGCCCACTGTGTTTGTTTGAAATATGTTTATAGCCCACTGTGTTTGTTTGAAATATGTTTATAGCCCACTGTGTTTGTTTGAAATATGTTTATAGCCCACTGTGTTTGTTTGAAATATGTTTATAGCCCACTGTGTTTGTTTGAAATATGTTTATAGCCCACTGTGTTTGTTTGAAATATGTTTATAGCCCACTGTGTTTGTTTGAAATATGTTTATAGCCCACTGTGTTTGTTTGAAATATGTTTATAGCCCACTGTGTTTGTTTGAAATATGTTTATAGCCCACTGTGTTTGTTTGAAATATGTTTATAGCCCACTGTGTTTGTTTGAAATATGTTTACAGCCCACTGTGTTTGTTTGAAATATGTTTATAGCCCACTGTGTTTGTTTGAAATATGTTTATAGCCCACTGTGTTTGTTTGAAATATGTTTATAGCCCACTGTGTTTGTTTGAAATATGTTTATAGCCCACTGTGTTTGTTTGAAATATGTTTATAGCCCACTGTGTTTGTTTGAAATATGTTTATAGCCCACTGTGTTTGTTTGAAATATGTTTATAGCCCACTGTGTTTGTTTGAAATATGTTTATAGCCCACTGTGTTTGTTTTCTTGTACCTGATTCTTCTTTTTCTAATTCTAGTGTTTCTATTTCTTTAGGAGTTTTTTTCTGCATGTCTTTTGTTAGGTTTCTGTGTGGAATAGGCTTTTAATGTTTTTTTTTTACCTTTTTGAAGTGTATGGCTTGTCACACTGTTGTCTTGTCTATGGGATGTGTTATGCTGTAGTACTTCCTGTTGTTGTAGTTGGAGAACTTCCTTGCTTGTTGATGGTTTCATTGTGGTTTCTGGTATGTTGTTAAATATTTCTTCAGTTTCACTATCACTTATTAGTTCAAAGTTTACTTCCATTTTTTTTTTATTTTTTATGTATGGTGTCTCTCATTTTGGTGGTTTTTCCTGTCTGACTTTGTAGTCTTTGCGTTTAAGAAGGCTCGTGCAGGGTTTTGAAGGGATGTCATCAAACAGGGCTAGGTGGTGCTGGGTAAAATATAGTTTAAGTACTTTAAAACGTGATAACATGCAATTATATTTTATTAACTTATAGTTATTTTAGAAATCTAACCCAGCCACTGGGGATGCACAAGCCAGTGCATTTCTTTGTGCCGGTCCCAAGCCCGGATAAATGGGGAGGGTTGCATCAAGAAGGGTATCCGGCGTAAAACTTCACCAAATCATTTCATGCAGTCACCAGTAAATATTTCCATACTGGATAGGTCGAGGACTGGGTTAACAACGACCACCACCAGTACTGTTAGCCAACAGGGTGCTGGCAGAAATTGGGCTACTGCTGGCCGAAGGAGGAGAAGAGGTGGAAGGCATTGCCAAAGGCAGGAAGAGAGGAAAAAGGCTAGGACTGTGGTAGTGAGGGTCAGAACTTTGAATGTTGGCAGTATGACTGGTATAGGGAGAGAGCTAGCTGATATGATGGACAGAAGGAAGTTTGGTATATTGTGTGTGCAAGAGACCAGATGGAAGGGGAGTAAGGCTAGGTGTATCGGAGGTGGGTTCAAATTGTTTTATCATGGTGTGGATGGGAGGAGAAATGGCGTAGGAGTTATTCTGAAGGAACAGTATGCAAAGAGTGTTTTGGAGGTGAAAAGAGTGTCAGATAGAGTGATGTTTATGAAGCTGGAAATTGATGGTGTAATGATGAATGTTGTTAGTGCATATGCTCCACAAGTTGAGTGTGCAATGGATGAGAAAGAAATATTTTAGAGTGAATTGGATGAAGTGGTGATGACTGTACCCAATGGTGAGAGAGTGGTGATTGGAGCAGATTTCAATGGGCATGTTGTTGAAGGGAACAGAGGAGATGAAGAAGTGATGGGTAAGTATGGTGTTAAACAAAGGAATGCAGAAGGTCAGATGGTAGTGGATTTTGCGAAAAGGATGGACATGGCTGTGGTGAATACATATTTTAACAAGAGGGAGGAGCATAGGGTGACATACAAGAGTGGAGGAAGATGCACACAGGTGGATTATATCTTATGTAGGAGGGCCAGTTTGAAGGAGATTGGAGACTGTAAAGTGGTGACCAGAGAAAGTTTAGTTCGGCAGCATAGGATGGTGGTTTGTAGGATGACGTTGGTGATCAAGAAGAGGAGGAGGAGTGTGAGGGCAGCACCAAGGATCAAATGGTGGAAGCTGAAAAAGGGTAATTGTGAGGTGGAGTTCAGGGATGAGTTAAGAAGGGCACTGGGTGGCAGGGAAGAGTACCAAATAACTGGGTAACTACAGCAGAGCTAGTAAGGGAGATGACTAGAAAGGTGCTTGGTATCACATCAGGACAGAAGAAGGACGACAAGGAGACATAGTGGTGGAATGAGGAAGTACAGAAGAGTATACAGGCAAAGAGGTTTGCAAAGAAGAAGTGGAATTGTCAGAGAGATGAAGAAAGAAGACAGGAGTATAAGGAGATGAGGTGCATGGCAAAGAGAGAGGTGGCAAGGCTAAGGATAAGGCATATGAAGAGTTGTATGAAAGGTTGGACAATAAGGAGGGAGAAAAGGACCTGTACCAACTGGCTAGACAGAGGGACCGAGCTAGGAAAAATGTGCTGCAGGATAATGAGGGAAACATACTCACAAGTGAGGAGAGTGTGTTGAGGAGATGGACAGAGTACTTTGAGGAGTTGATGAATGAAGAGAATCAGAGCAAGAGAAGGTGGGATGATGTAAGGATAGTGAATCATGAAGTACAATGGATTAGCAAGGAGGAAGTAAGGATAGCTATGAAGAGAATGAAGAATGGAAAGGCTGTTGGCCCAGATGACATACCTGTGGAAGCATGGAGGTGTTTAGGTGAAATGGCAGTTGAGTTTTTAACCAGATTGTTAGTGAAATCTTAGAAAGTGAGAGGATGTGTGAGGAATGGAGAAAAAGTGTTTTAGTACCGATTTTTAAGAAAAAGGATGATGTGCAGAGCTGTGGTAACTACAGAGGGATTAAACTGATCAGTCACAGCATGAAGTTATGGGAAAGAGGAGTGGAAGCTAGGTTAAGAAGGGACGTGATGATTAGTGATCAGCAGTATGGTTTCATGCCAGGAAAGAGCACTACAGATGCGATGTTTGCTCTGAGAGTGTTAATGGAGAAGTACAGAGAATGTCACAAGGAGTTGCATTGTGTTTTTGTAGACTTAGAGAAAGCATATGACAGGGTACCTAGAGAGGAGTTGTGGTATTGTATGAGGAAGTCATGAGTGTCAGGGAAGTATGTAAGAGTGGTACAGGATATGTACGAGGATAGTGTGACACAGTGAGGTCTGCGGTGGGAGTGACAGATGCGTTTAAGGTGGAGGTGGGGTTACATCAAGGATCAGCTCTGAGCCCTTTCTTATTTGCAATGGTGCTGGACAGGTTGACAGATGAGATCAGACAGGAGTTCCCATGGACTATGATGTTTGCAGATGACATTGTGATATGTAGTGAGAGTAGGGAACAGGTGCAGGAGACCCTGAAGAGATGGAGATATGCTCTAAAGAGAAGAGGAATGGAGGTCAGCAGGACTAAGACAGAATATATGTGTGTGAATGAGAGGGGGGATAGAAGAATGGTGATGATGCAAGACGTAGAGATGGCGAAGGTGGATGAGTTTAAATACTTTGGGTCAATAGTTCAGAGTAACGGTGAGTGTGGAAGAGAGGTGACGAAGGGAGTACAGGCAGGATGGAGTTGGTGGAGAAGAGTGTCAGGAGTGATTTCTGACAGACGAGTACCTGTAAGAGTGAAAGGGATGGTCTACAAGGTGGTAGTGAGACCAGCTGTGTTATATGGGTTGGAGACAGTGGCATTGACAAAAAGTCAGGAATTTGAGCTGGATGTGGCAGATTTAAAGATGTTAAGATTTGCACTGGGTGTGATGAGGGTGGACAGGATTAGGAATAAGTATATTAGAGGGTCAGCCCAGGTTGGAAGGTTTGGAGACAAAGCCAGAGAGGCAAGATTACGTTGGTTTGGACATGTGCTGAGGAGGGATGCTGAATATATTGGGAAAAAGATGCTAAGGATGAAGCTACCAGGTAACAGGAAAACATGAAGGCCTAAGATAAGGATTATGGATGTGGTGAGAGAGGACATGCAGGTGGTTGGTGTGACAGAGCAAGATGCAGAGGACAGAAAGAAATGGAAACAGGTTATCCGCTGTGGCGACCCCTAACTGGAACAGCCAAAAGAAGATGATGCTGATAGTTATGTTAGAAATCTGTTTCAGTTTTAATGCACATCAACTTTTAAAAAGATCCTTTAATGTAGTTTTAGTAATTGGTCACGAGATGGTGATGTAGTATGCAGTTTTAGAAGGAATATGCTGGTTGTGGAAGTTATGTATGGTGTGTCTGTTCTGATTTGTACTGCTCATGGAATAGTGGAGCTAGAAAAATAATGCTGCTGGGGAAAATCTGTCTGCACAGATGTAAGATCTGCTGCTGCTTGGGTCATGTGGGTTTATTATTGGAATAGTGGAGCTAAATGGAGGAGAGTGCTTTTTTTGGGGGGAGGTGGTGTGCTGCCTTTACTTTTCATGTATACATTTTACGGTTTCTTAATTGCGTGTAGCTATCGCAGGCAATCTAACAGAGTGCAATGTGGTCCCTGTGTTAATATACTGTCAAGTGCGTGTCAATGGTTTGATTAGAATTCACGCTGCCACAAATATTTTGTTTTTAATATGTTAATGTTTTAAGCAGAAGGAAATGTGTTACAAAAATAACGCTGCTGGGGAAAATGTATTATAGCTGGCAAGTTGCAGTCTGTAAAGATGTAAGATCTGCTTATGCTTGGGTCATGTAGGTTTATTAATTGTAGTGACGCTGCTGTAACTGCATTTGTTGGCTACTGCTTTTATATTTGAGAGTTTACTGGAGATGAAGGCTACGCTTTAGTAACGAGTTGAAGGTTTTCATTTGTTGGTTTTATTGTGTGATTTGATTAGAGAGAGAGAGAGAGAGAGAGAGAGTTATTTTGCTTGGCCACGACTGCTGTTGAAAACTATGGATAGGAAGTTTTAGAGGATTATTTTGTGAACGATGTTCGTTATGAAGTCTGTATACTGTATTTGCGGCTGCATGATACGTTAGTGGCCGGACCTTTTAGTTTGGTTACTTTGGATTTACGATGTGCACGCTGGTTGGACTGGCCAATCAGCATGCACGTTTCTCAGGTTTTCCGAGTTGCCATTGTATAATATGATATTACTTACAGTGTTGCTTATTTGTAATTGGAAAGATTGCTAAAGATAAATAAGTTAGTGAGTCCCTGATGAGGTTATACACACATATACTGCAACATAATGTAAGTCACATGAAAGATACATCCTTTCTATTCATGGTAGAAATCTTAATAAACTGTCCCCATGTTGCCTTTCAGTTACTGTAAGGGTGACTAATACCACAAGTACTGTTAAAAATACCAAACAAAAGTAATAGCACCTGATAACCTGAAACTATAATCTCAACAATACAGCATATCAGTGCATTAAAGAACTGAAAAGATTCCTTGCAAGATCTACATGGGAATGGAACATTCAAACAATATTCATTCTGCTAGAAAGATATAAAGTAATGAAGTAAAAGAAGTAAACAGGAATTCTGAGCTGTTTTAATACTCTTTTCAAACGATAAACCATCTCAACTTGTAATGTCATGCTTCAGTGATGGCAGACTCTAAGAGTTGAAGTACAGTAAGTTGCAATGTTCATGCAAACATCCTAACAAAACATGAAATCCCTCAGTGGATACTTCTTTGCAGAAATAAATGGTTAACATAACCCAGTGCATAGCTGTGGTGGTGCAGCGGTTAGCGTTGTCGCCTTACAGAAAGAGGTTCTCCTGTTCAATTCTCAGCTGGAGCGCCTTCTGTGTGGAGACTGCATGCCCTCCCTGCAGATAAGTGATGTTTAAAGACATGCAGGTAGGTGTGTGTGTGTGTGAGTGGGTGTGCCTTCTCTGAAGGTTGGGCGTCAGGCTGGCACTGTAAAAATTCACTGCTAATCATTAGTGGACCAGAGTTCTGCTGTTGCGACCCCTAACCAGGAAAAGCTGAAAGACATTAGTAGTATAAAGAAATTATTATTATTTTACATGCCAAATAGGGAGAAAAATAGAGAGGTATAATATCAATAACCCACAACAGACCTGAATGTTACACTCCATTCATAACTGGACTCTTAATTGTTGATTATGACCAGACCACACTTATTATAAATAAATCAGAGTGTAAGCAGCATTCATATATATAAGGTTTTCTTGTAACATCATATAAAACAATAATATTCAAAGGCATTGGAGACACAAATATTTATAAATCCCAAAAGGTCAATGAATCTTCAGTACTATTCACTGTGGAGTGAAATATCAGACTTAAAAATGTGGTATGCCTGTCAGCATTTTGAAATGTTTGCTCAGAAATGATATATTTATCAACAAATGGCTCCTCCTGGAAAATAAACTTCCAAATGAAATTGTTGCTTGTATGCTGTAGACAAGAGAAAATGGTTTTGCACCAGGATGCCTTAATAGCCCATCCATGTACTAATGATGGGAAGGAGCACTGACAGGCATTATTTATTTATTTATTTATTTATTTATTTGCAGTTGATTTACCAGGATAGTCCATTGGGCCAAAAGAACCCGTTTTCAATGGAGTCCTGGGGAGAAAAGCTCCAATACAGACAAAATCAAGTACATTCAAAAATTACAAAAAATGCAAAATTACAAAAGATTGTACAGAGTAAAACATAAAACATTTAAGCTCACAATTCAAAAGCATTTAAATCAATACAGTGTGATAAATGAGAGGTAAGAAAAATAGAGAGTAATGTGATATACATCTATAGGAGTTATTCAGGCAGACATCAAATAACCTTACATAGTAGATATGCCAAGGAAAGATAAGGTTGTTAGCTAGAGATATGTATCAAAGTGTATAAGATAATGAGATATAATAAATTTATGAGGGGAGGGAGCAGGAGCAATCCCATTGGGACCTCAGGTATGTATGGAGAGAGTTTTTGAAAGCGTACCGGTTAGAGGTGGTACGAATAGATGGTGGGAGAGAGTTCCAGAGGCGGGCAAGGTTGAAGGATAATAAGTGTTTACCTGGGGGATGAGATGGTTTATGGACTTCTAATAGGTTTTGATTGTTGGACCTTAATACTCTGTTTGGCTGGTGCATTTTGAAGGCAGAAGACAGGGAGGGATTACCTAAATGACAGTAAAAGTCTGTAAGGTCCAAACGTTGCACTTTCATGCCCTCCTGAAAATATCCATAGGAGACACAGTTGCCTCATTCTCTGACAGCATTTCATCTTTTTTTTTTTTTTTTACATATAACTTGCCCATAGGTTGTCAACATGAGAGTCAGATATGTATAGTTAGGAGGATCTAATGTTGTCAATGAATTCAGCATTGGGTAAGTAAACTAGATCCACTTCTGAAATATAATGGGTAGTATGGGTCTCTTATTATTTATATGCCAGTGTATCTCAGCTTTAGCCTACTTGTATGAGATACTATATTATCCCACAGTACTTTTTGAGTTCTTATAATATGTCTATTTTCATTTCTGTTTTGCTATGGAGATATATTCAAAAAAATCTCACAGTAAGAAGATGCAGCTGTGATTATGTTGACGGAAAATTGACAGTCAGTAACAAATAAACAACTTACTATTCATTTTGCACTGTACTTAGCATCAAAGCTAAGTGAAACAGATGTGTGGTTAGTACCAAAGATGAGATAAATGCTTAATACACACACATACACACACACACACACACACACACACACACACACACACACACACACACACACACACACACACACACACACTTGAAGATACTCACACACATGTACACACGTGCACACACACATACACACACACACACACACACACACACACACACACACACACACACACACACACACACACACACACACACACACACACACACACACACACACACACACACACACACACACTCTATCACACCTGAGGTATGACTTCCCATGATATCTGGTTAACACTGCTTGCTAGCAAATCAGTCAGTTCTGCTTAAGGTGCACCCCAACTGCAGCAAATGTTCTGTAGATCCTTATGATACCGCTAGCTACAGAGTGCCATTGCTCTTTGTGTTACCCTCCATTATTCACTTCTAGGCTTTCTACATGGTCCCACTGACTTTGAGCTATATAATGAAAATTAGAGTCTTTCTGGCTGTTTGATTCATTCTGTAGATTATGACGTGGAAAACTAAACAGTAAGCCTGGAAACTAAGCAGCATGCAATGCTTTCTGTGGGTGCTACAGCTGCTTTCATCAAGGATGCCACTGTAGGCGATAGGGATGACTGCAATTTGGGATACAGACAATAGGCAAGAGGGGCTGGAATTTATTGGAGAAAAGTGGTAAAAGAAACAAAATACTGGGAGCAGATAATTAGAGAGGGAAGGGTAACACAATAGGAAGAGCCCAATAACTTATTTGGACTGCAGGATAGAGAATGCCTTTTCTAGCAAGGATTGTTATCAGAGTATAGGTAAACAGAAAGAAATAGGGGTATCCTAAGCAAAAGACTAGCACTGGTAGAGTTTTTAGTAGAATCTAGAACAGAAGCTTATGTTAAAAAAGGAATAATTAGAGCATACAAAATATTGCATGATAACTATAAGCATCAATCAGAGGAGGTTAGAAAGGATTCGAGAAAAGAGACTGGATAAGCAATTCACAAAGAAACAATGGGGGAATATATTATGTATTTATTTATTTATTTATTTTACATTTGTTTACCGGGAAAGTCTGACTGGGCCATTGGCCCATTTTCAGTGGAGGCCTGGGGAGAAAAGTTCCACAGTTTAACAAATATTACAAAAATATAACAGGAAATATTATAAGTAATATAACAAGAGATATAACAAGCAATATAACAAGAGATATTAAAGAAATATTTTACTTTAAACAAATAACCACAAGGTAAGTATGTGTTGGTAGACATAGTGAGAGGAAGTGAGGTGTTAGACAAAGGAGGTGAGAATACAATAAAATATATGCGATGGAAAAATTAGTAGAGGGTTAAGATAGAGTTAAGGGTAGGAAAGAATGGGAATAGATTAAGTAAAAGTATATAAAGTAATAGTAATATGAATGGGCAGTAGAAAGATAGAGGTGACAGTACCCACTAAGGATAGCTAGGTAGGTTGAGATAGGTTTAGTTAGGTTGTTAGGTAGTTGGGTTGGGTTGCTTAGCCTGGTTCTAAACATATACAAGTCCATGAAATAGTTAAGTGGGCTTTGAGAAGATTGTAAAAGGTTATTTTGTTGGTTGTAGTCCTAATGTTAAGGGGCAAATTGTTTCAGGTTTTGGCAATGAAGCTGTAATATAGGGAGTCACCAGCACAATTTTTACTTCTGGTTATATTGATTTATTACTGGATCTTAGTGTATATTTATCTGAATAGTGGTTTAGTAGGTCTTGTAGGGATGGTATTATTTCAGGTTGGTGAATTATTTGGTGGGCCATAGTAAGCTGGTTAAGAGTGAGCAAGTTTGGTAATTCTAACCAAGATAATTGTTTAAGGGGCTGACAGTGATGAGATCGATAGGAAAGATTGATTGTGAATTTTGCTATTTTGTTGTAACAGCTAATTAATTTAGTTAAGTCTGATTTATTAAGATTGGTGAAAATGGGGGAAGCACAGAGAAGTGTTGAGACTAGGTGGGGTCTAGCGATAATAGACTTAATGTTATTGGTCAAGTATTTTTTACACCCTTATAGAGTTCCTAAGTTTTTTATGTACTTTATAGTTTGAGAAATGTGTAAATCAAATTTTATGTTTTGATCAATGATAACACCTAGAAGTTTAGTTTGGGTGACTGGTGTAATGAAGTAATTGTGAATGGGGTGGTAGGTGCAGTGGTTTTGGTGGGGTGAACCAACATCAGTTTAGTTTTGTTTGGGTTAAGTATGAGCTGTAAATTGGATAACATATTTTCCGGGAGTATAATGAGTTGGCAGACTTTAAAGCTTCCCCGCAGACTCTTCTGTCAGAGATACTGGATGAGCAAACTAATGTAACTAAGGAAATGTTTTATTATTTGAGATATGATACATAATCGGAATTGTCTAGATATAGTAAGGCTTGCTGAGTCTAATTATGGTGGCAGACAAAAAAGCATTTACGAGAAAAAGGAAGTCAAAGTCTAAACCATCAATACTAGAAGTAGGTAATACAGTAACAAAGATAAAACAACTGGAACTGGGATCTTTAGAAAAAGGATAGGAGCAAATTACACAGGAAAATAGCAGTGGGAACAATACATGCAGAGGAGGGACAAAGTTTAAAAGAAGGCAGGATTTGAATGAGCTATGTAATGTTTGACTGAAAATGACTGGATAGATTATGTGATGTATAATGTTTGCAACTACAATATGGTTTGTTTTCAGTTTTATAAATGTATGATTGCCTATGTCATACATGATATTTTTATAAAAATGTTTCTTGTTTTTTTTTTTAAAGAATGCCACTCCAGGAGTTCACTATGTAGAAAAAAAATTGAGAAACAGCCCTAGCTGAGTGGCTCTTTTAGGCAGATGCCTACGTCACCTATGCTGAAGGCAGGCTAGACCTATGCTAGCAGTTAAAAGAATCAGAAAATATGATAAGATATCTGACATTCCAGAAATAGCAATAGAAGGTAGTAGCCAATGATCGGTTGACAGTAGTCTCACAGAGAAGTTCAAACTCCCTGCTAGGTACCTGCATGATGCACAGACATTATAATGGCAGTAAAAAGTATCTTAGTAAGGCAAAGGCACTAACTATAGAGATATAAACTTGTTCAAATGAGGGAATATTACAATTACTACAAGAATAAAAGCCAAAACCATTCTCTGACTATCTAAAGAAACCAGAAAGCTAATGCACCTGAGAGACAAATGTTAGAATCAATTCCAAAAAAATAAGTTAACAAACTCTCTAATCAAATTCAAACAACTATGCAACTCAGTGAAGAAGCTAATAACTAAATACTATAAGACTTATTACTCTAAACTCCAATCAGAACATAATTCTAACCCCAAAAAGTTCTGGAATTGGATTTCCTCCCTTCAAAACCCTGGTAGAAAAGACAATTCATGCCCTAACCCAAACTCTGCAGACCATGAAATTGCATCTAATTCAAAAGCTGTTTTGTTGACTGCATAGCCAAACTAATCGCAAACTTTCCCATCTTCTCTTCCTCTCATAGTCCCGCATCCACTGCTTTTCCCTCAAACAAGCCACCTTTCAGTCTTAAACCTATCCCCACCAGCAGCATAAAAAACTCCTCCTTAAACTAAAGCCTTGCTCCTACACTCCTGATAATCTGCCTCCATCCTTCCTTAAGATGGCTGCAGACAGCATTGCCCCCCCCCATTTCCAGTCTTATCAACAGGTCCATCCAAGAAGCCTATGTCCCCTCACTCTGGAAGAAAGCTTTTGTCACCCCTCTCCACAAAGGCAGCAATAACACAGACACTAACTTCCATCCTATAGATATTTTCTCACCTCTTTCTAAAATCCATGAACAGTGCATTCATCACCAAATCTTGCCATACCTAACACACAATCATCTTCTTACCCCAACACAACATGGTTTCAAGCCTGACACAGCACTACCACTATTCTTGTGTCCTTCCTTGACACCATTAATCGTGCTTGTGACTCTGGGAAATTTGTATCCACCCTTTACTTAGATCTCTCCAAAGCCTTTGACACTGTCTCACATCTTCTGCTCTTATCTCAACTTTCCTCCCTCCATTTCTCTCCTTCATCCATAGCCTGGTTTACAAGCTATCTCCCCAACAGACAGAAAGCTGTTAAATGGAAAAATACCACTTCATCCTTTCTCAACAATCCCTCCAGTGTCCCCCAAGACTCTATTCTTAGCCACTTACTTTTCAATATTGTCATTAATAACTTTCACAAATCCATAGGTAATGCTACACTGACCCAGTATGCTAATGATTCCACAATGAACTGTACAGCAAACTCTCCCGCTGAACTCCTTCAAAAAAAAACAATCAGCCTTCAACAATGCCAAAACTTGGATGCTAAGCAACCATCTCGCTCTCAATGCTAACTAAACAAAAATCATGATATTCTCTCTTTCGAGAAATTTCACCACAGACAAAAGCTCCTTTAAAATAAAACACGACAATAACACTTTAGTCAATATTGTACCTCACAACAAACTATTCAGAGTCATCATTGATGAACATTTAAAACTCAATATCCGCACTCAAAATAATATTAAAAAAACCCAAAATAACTAGGTCTCCTATACAAACAAAATCGCTATCTAACCGCTTCTACCAGACGTATTCTAGCCTCCTCCTACCTGCTCCCCTCTCTTAGGTATGGTGCCCCTCTACTAAATCATCTCCAACTTAGCCTAAAAACAAAATGGAAGCTGCTATAACAAAGTCTGTAAATTTTCTACATGGTCGACATACTCTACCCATCGCTGCCATTCCCTCCACTCCCTAAACTGGCTTGAGATTCCTAATTTCCTGAAATTCATACAACTCACCACTGTTCACAAACCCATATTCCAACCCTCCATCTGCCCTTCTCTTTCATCTATCTTAACCCCTTACCTACCCAGTCATACTCTTAGATCTGAAAACCAAAACCTCCTTAAAAACTATAAACCCCTTTGCCTGCCTGGCCAATTACTTCTATCACACTCCTTAGCTAAACTATGGAATCCCCCCCCCCTTCACTGTACTCACAACCACTATAATTTCAAATATCTCCTCCATTCTTACCTTACCTCAAACTGGGACTGTTCCTGCTCCCTTCTCACCTAAATTACACTGTCTTTTTCAAACCTCCCTTCAATCTTGTCTACTATCACCTCTGATCACTAATATTATTGTTAGAACAAACACGAAACTTGCATAAACACTTTATGATTTGTACTTTTAATTATATTATCTGTATTACTTTTGACATTATTGATATTTTAACATTTGTGTTTTTCAGACTTATACTCCTTGATTCTGTATTTGTATTTTAAATTGTATATTTATGCTTTTGTATACTGTATATTCCATATTTCACTTATGTTATAGTCTGTTACTGCTTTTGGAGCTTTTCTCCCCAGGCCTCCACTGAAAATGGGCTCTGCTTGGCCTAGTGAACTTCCCCAGTCATCAAACTGGGAATAAATAAATAAATTAGAAGTGTTCAGATAGGACAGTGGCTGACTATAAACAACATAGAAATGCATACTAGTCAGCTGAATCCATGGCCTGTTTTAAACCCCATTCAACAAATAAGGAAGAGTCTAGATTTGGATTCTCAGATATTTTGCATCAGAAACACAACTGTTCCTCGTCTATATCACATATGCTGATCAATATCTGTCAAAATAAATGGTAATTAAGACCAAGGTGCATGTGTCATCTTTGAATAATGAGGGCACCCAGATATAAGAAAAACTAATGTTCAATAATAGTCAGAAAATCTGACCTACTTAAAATATGGAAAAACATAAATAGCTGCAATAAGGGTACTGTGATTCAGAGCAAATAGCCTTCTTTCAGGTACACTCTAGCTATCACTAAACACTTTTTTATAACACATTTTATATCTATCTACCAGAATAATTAACCATGAATAAGCCTAATAGATCCATCAAGAATGCATTTGAATCTCATAAATTGTCTTTAATGTAAATAAGTACTGCTTACTTTCAGAATTGCATGTTACTGCATAATAATAAAGATTAAAACAGCTATGAATTTTGTTAAAACATTGACCTATGTGCTGTTTCAAAAATATTTTTTCTGTCTTTATCACACAAAAGAAAGATGGCAAATATGTTTTGTCTGCAAATGTCAACAATTTTAATTTCTTCTGAGTGATAATGGTGACCTTGAAGATGGTTATAATAAGTAGTAAGGGGAGCTGGTGTTTTCCCCCTGCATGCATCACTATGTTTACACAAATTTCTCTTTGCAACCTTTTGATCAATATTCTACATTCAATAGTTTTTGAAAGTCCTGAATAAAGATTATATAGTCAATAAAATGTAGCTGAATGTGAGTTCATTATTTTCCATTTTATTTCTGCATCCTGCTTGTAATTGTTCCAAAAATTGTGTTTCATAGGTAAACAATTAAGTAAAGCACTTCCGAGGCTGAATAATAAATGCCTTTCGAGAGCTCTAAAAACAATGTTAATCTCTTTAAAGTTCAGAAAAGCAAAACTTGGCATGGAGTTTGACAGACAAACTTGGATGCTCTCTGCCACAGGATAATCATAGGTATGTCACATCCTGCAGAAAGATTAACATTTCAGAGGCGGCATTTATAACAACTAATTTTATTTTATGGCATGGAAGAGTTCATCCTTACTCTGAGACTACCACTCCCGTAACAAATGTCACTTGTGAAACTCAAACAATGCACCTGTTTCTTCTTTTAACAATACTTGCATAGGTAAAGAGGAATTAATACCACTGAATCACGCTACTCTTATATTAAATACAATAAAGGGAAACCTGCTGTTAACTCTGGAGATAAAACTTACAAAGCTATGTAATTATTGCTCAACAATATCCTAAAAGTAAATCACAAGAATCCCTACACAATGACCCATAAGATAAAGCAAGAGAATAAATAATGCACACCAAAGTTCATGAACAGTTAACTGTGGTATTCCCCATGCAGTAGGAAAGATAGATAGGTAGACAGGTAGTTGGATTGATAGATAGATAGATAGATAGATAGATAGATAGATAGATAGATAGATAGATAGATAGATAGATAGATAGATAGATAGATAGATAGAGGTGTACAAATTAACAGTGATAGTGTCTGTCATAATACACAATTCCAGGCGCAGGTACAAGGACCTGGTCAAATGTGGATTTTCTGCCAGAGGGTTGATCCATTATAGTGGGTAAAGTAAATTATATCTGCAAATCCAAATAATTTAGGATGTGAAAGTAAGTACAAGGGGAAGTTCCAATAAATGATGAAATGTCCAATGACACAAAGTAATTTTTAATGTTGGATATAAGGCACTCTGGTATCATTAGAGGAGGCTGGCAGAAAATAGACACCTAATCTGATTGACTGATTGTTTGACTGATTTTATGTATTTATATGTGTTCTGAGGAGGATGGTCTCTCTATAACGTGAGACAGAGCTGGACAGGCATGGGAAAAAATACATACATATAAGGGCCCCTTTCAAAACATCTAAAACTCATAACATCTAATTTCATAACATCGAGACCAGAACATCTAAAACCCAAAACATCTAAAACCCATAACATCGAATTTCATAACATCTAAAATGTGCATCAGAACATCGAACACCACAAATCACATGAAAATAACATCCCCTCCACATATAATGACACCAAACTACCCAGCACACTTTTTACTACGTTTTTGCAGGGGGGTATTGCTACAGCGGGGTTAGGAAATTAACATTTTCACACTGTAGTGCGAACTCGGAGTTGATATATTTAATTTACCGGGGGGCTCCTACATGGGGGGTGCAGGGGTGCTTGCCCCCCAGCAGTAATGTACTAAAAAGTGTGTTTGGAAGTTTGGTGTCATTATATATGGAGGGGATGTTATTTTCATGTGATTTGTTGTGTTCGATATTCTCATGCACATTTTCGATGTTATGAAATTTGATGTTATGGGTTTTAGATGTTTTGAAGTAGACTTTATATATATATATATATATATATATATACATACATATATATATATATATATATATATATATATATATATATATATATATATATATATATATATATATGGTTTACTATCACAATGCCGATGTGCACTTGCACGGCTATGAAGTATTCGAACAACAGATGTTCGAATACTTCATATTTTGGCAGGTGATGTGAGCGAATGTTACCATTGCGAATGGACTGTGCATTCGCAATTCTAACATTCGCTCATGTGAGGGGATCGCGGTACAGTGCGGTTAGGGAAATACATCCCTTTCCTCAATGTAGTGCGATCTCAGAGTTGGAATATTAAGGTAGGGGGGGTGTGGGGGGCTAGGTAGGTAGGTAGTTACGGGACAGGTGAGAGTGCTGTGTATTGCCGTAAATGTCGCGAGCGACATTTTCGACAATACACAGCTGTTTTCGACTTTAGGTTCATTCGGAAATGTTCATTTCCGATGTATAAATTCGAAAATGCAGACACATTTTTTCTGATTTTCGAATTTATGATAGTAAACCTATATATATATATATATATATATATATATATATATATATATATATATGTGTGTGTGTGTGTGTGTGTGTGTGTGTGTGTGTGTGTGTGTGGCCATATTATCTCTCCCTTTAAGATTCCTTGCTACATAAATATACATGCATGCTGTAAAGGCATGGGTGGGAGCACAGTCAGCCTGCTTAAATCTCAAAACATTCTCATCGTGGTAATTATTTTCTTTTTTCTTTTAAATTTCTCCACGTCTGGAGCATTTTTACCTCATGGTAAAAAATTCTATACTCTCACAACTTTCTGTGAAGCAAGGCTGTTATCTTCTTGATCTTCCATTCTGGGAACAGACTGTTGCTCTGAAGCATATCAGATTTTCAACAAATTCCATGAGAGTCAGGATGTCAGAACTTTAATGGCAGATCCATCCATTGCAGCAAAGGCAGCTTGTTGCAGGTACTGATGGCATTAATATGTGTTAGTTTTATACCAATTGGCTGGATTCAGCAGTCATAGTGCAGTCCTGGGAGTGTGACTTTATACACTGGCTAGCTGTAGTTAGGATGTATATGTCCATTTGGTAGCACCCTGAAAGAGGCGGGTGTTGTGGCCACTTCTCTACTGCCTACATCTTACTTCACTCCCATTTCACTGAAGGAGTTTATCATGCCTTATTGTACTGCTTCAATTTTCTGCTCTGCTCATGGGGGTGCCAGTGATTACTCACATTAGTTTGGAGTCATCTAGTTATCATTTTTTTGCTGGCCAAGCACCACCCCTGTGAAACTTACTAATAGGGTGGTTGTGGGAATGTTCAATAGAGGCCTTGCTACCATGCAAAGTTTAAAACAGCAAGGGATGGCCCACTAGGTTTGCTTCAAGGTGAGTGAAAAAAAATAAATACAGTTCATAGGATCATTGGAAGTTACAATGCTAATGGCCCTAGGGGCCTTACAAGCTCTACCAAGTTCTACCCTTATTTCCACAATCAGCACCTATTGCCCCTGTCCAAGAGGGGCACAGGTGGAACCCCTGGGATGAATTTACAGTTACCCATCCAATCATCCAGATTGCATTTGAAGAGGGCCAAAGAGGTGCTCTGTTTGACATGAAGTGCGAATCTGTTCCAAAGGTGTGGTAACTTCTGGGAGACAAATCTGTCTCTCCAGCAGGTTCTATTAATGTCACGTAACCCATGTACCATTTGACTTGCAGATATGCAGTATTTCCAGTAAAGCAGGGTCAGAGATTGCCTTATATGCAAAGCAGAGATCCACTCTGAGTAGTCTGTATGAAACAGAATAAAGAAACAGTGATTTCAGATGATCCACATAGGACAGATGCTGAAGACCTTGAATTTTCCTTGTGAGGAACCTTTGTGGTCTCTCCAATTGCTGCAGGTGTTTGGAAAGGTACATACCAAAAGATGCATTGTACTCAGTTATTGGCCTGATGAGAGAAGAGTGCAGGGAGGTTATAACTTCATTTTTTTTAAGGCAATGCCCTTACTTATGAGATGAGCAATACAGAATGCCCTTCTTACCACTGTAGAGACATGGTGATCAAAGGTAAGGTTGCCGTCAACCTGTGTGCCCAGGTCACTCACTACTAATTGCATACTTACTGTGTTGCTATTGATGTGGTCATTAGCAGGAGCATCACTTTTACCAAAAGGGATGATAATACATTTTTTGCATTGAGTTTAAGGCCATGACTTTAGCACCAATCATTTGTTTGTGTAAGACCCTCCCTCTTGTAGAATGTTGACATCATTTGGAAATTCTATGACCGCTCCCAGTTTGCAGTCATCAGCAAACTTTATCAGCCACAGATCTTTAGTTTTTGCTTGTACTTCAGAGAACTAGATTCCAGACAGTACAAGTCCCAGGACTGATTCCTGTGGAACACCATTGGTTACAGATCTGCTGTTGCAGGGGGATTCCCCTATTTTGACTATATGTGTTCTATCAGTGAGACAGTTAGTGACCAATTTAACCATATATAAGGGCTGATATCTAGATGGGTGAGTTTGTCAATGATGCCTGAGTGGGGGATAGTGTCAAAAGCCAGGGGTCCAGGAAAGTAAATAATGTGGGAAGAAATAGCCAGGGAATTGTTATGGCTAGGCTTGTATAGGCCCTAGGGCTGATAGCCTAGTACCAACCTATGAACCCTATGAACCTAAGACTAGGTAGACTTTATGTACAGATTTCCCCTCGTCCAGGGCTTTCGTGACTGTCTCGAAGAAATCCACCAGGTTTAACAGGCATGATCTCCCTTTGATAAATCCAAAATGAGTAGGGTCAAGCGTTTGGAGATTACCTATAGCTTTGTTAATAAGGTCCGTGATGATTCGCTGCATGGCCTTGCAGATAAGGCTAGTCAGGCTAATAGGTCAATAGTTCCTGAAGTCAGTAGAAGCACCACCTTTGTGTAAGGGAATAATGGTGGCCATTTTCCATTCAGCTTGGACAAAGCTGGTGGTTAGACTATGATTGAAAAGAGCACCCAATGGTGCTGCTAATTCTTCTTGGAGCCCATGTAGGACACTGCCTGGGATGTTATCAGGTCCCATAGATGTTCTGTTTCTGGCCTTAGAGAGAGAAAATATAACCTGCTCTTTAGTGATACAGGGTAGGGGACAGCTGGCAGGGATATCATGGGGTATGTGTGGTGGGGACAGGGGAATGAAGTTTTCACAGAACCTGTCAGTCAGCAGGTTAGCTATGTCCTCATGCTCAGTATATATGTTACCATTAACTACCAGTACTGCATAAATCTTGGCCTTTCTTTTTAGGTTATGGGTGTAACTAAAGAATGCCTTATGGCTGTCCTTAGTTGAGGAATCTAATTTGGACTTATAGTTTGCTTTGGAGGACTTCAGAAGAAGTCTTATTTGCTTGTTTAAGCTGAAGAGGGAGAGTTCCCAGTTTAGGGCTCACTTTCTCTTACTCTTAGACAGCAATTTCTTCCTCTTATTGTAAAGCCTGTTAATGGCAGTTGTCCACCAGGCAGGTTTACTCTTCCTTGAGGAGCTTGTTTGGTGCTATCAGGTACGGCTGAGTCAGTGCAGTTATACAGGTGTTTGTATAAAGCATTGGTGTAGAACTCAGCATAGTTGCCAGTTCCGGCAGTGAAGTTATCTGTACCATCCCATAAGAAGTTATTGTCTGCTTTGGAGAAGTTTCTTAGTTTAATTGCTGCTGGGGGGGGGTGATAGTTACTTTGAATGAGACTGATATGAGGTCAGATCAAACCAAAGAAAACCTCATAATGAGGATGCTACAGTGATTCCCCCATATTGGTAAGCACCAGATCCAGGATGTTGGCTCCCCTTGTGGGGGTGTCAACCACCCAGTTTGCCCCGGACATTGGAGTTAACGAAGTCAAGGAACCTTTGGGCAAGTGAGTTTGAGCACAAGTAATTTACCCAGTCAATGGATGGATAGTTAAAGTTGCTCAAAACCGAGGTGTTTGGCTGTATCTTGATAGACTCAAGTAGATCCAGATAGGCATAGTGGGTGTCCTGATTCATGGAAGGGGTCCTGTAGCTGGCAATGACTTGAATAGATATCCTAACAACAGTTAATTGCACTTGAAGTATCTCCAGGGAATCGTACTGTTTAACCAGTCTGGGGGGTGTATTTATCTTTAATGAATATTGATACACCGCCTCCTTTAGTTTTCATGCCTTCAGTTTGTGATCTGAACGTGTGAAAGGAGGTGTAACCTGGTATGGTTGGGGTGCTCTCCACAGCCTTGAAACAGCTCTCCATGACTGCACAAATGTCTGTGTCTTCCAAGGTGAGGACTGCTTCCAGTGAGTGCAGTTTCATGTTAAGACTCATAGGGTTTAGTAGCATAACCTTGAAGTTGTTTATAGATGGAGTTTTTACACCTGGAATTTTTTCCTTGAGACACTGCCTAAAAAGGCACTGTGGGAGTGGCAAAAGCCTTAGCCAGTAGTCAAAATCCCAGGGGTGACAGATGAAGACCATCTCTGGCAAAGCATTGAGGTCCGTCAATCATGTCATCTTAGGTTGACAGACACTGGATCCCCCTTAGAATGACACCAGAAACTAAGCCAATTATTGAAGTCAGTCATTTTCTGTTTGTAGTGAGGCATCATCCTAAGTGAAGGTAAAGTGTTGCTTAAGGCTAGGGACATACCTGCCTGAGACACATAATCCGAGAGCTCAGTCATATCTCTCTTCATATAGTCCAGAGAGGTACATCTTAAGTCATTCACACCAACATGGACTATGACGCAGTCATAACAGTACCTGTTGTTGACAGACTTGAGTGCATGTGTGATATGGCAGATCCTAGCCCCTCACAGATAGCTGACCATGACCTTTTCCTTATCCAGTCTGGTGAGATGGATATCTGTGTGTCTCACGATGGAATCACCTATGACGCATATGTTTGGTTTTGTGTTTTGCCTTAAGGGCTTGACAGGTGAGACACTTGGTGCGTGTTCTGCAGAGGAAGTATTATGTGTAGCGTGCTTGTGTTTGGAAGGTCTCTGTTGATTAGGTATGCTTCTGGTGAGGACCTCCACATATGTAGGTATGTGTGATGTGTGTTTCAATGGAGTAGGAGGTGAGGTGTGCATGCTGACAACCCGCACATTGTCATATGTACTGACTGGTGTGTGACAGAGTATGGATTCAACTTTCTTAATATAGCTGCATATAGTTCAGTTATCACATAAGCCCTTAGTTTATCTGGTGGGAGTAAAGATACCATCATTATCTGTTAAGAAAGAAATGTGCAGTGATTACTGAGCAATAGCCAATGGAGTCTGTTTTCAACTGAAGAAGTGTCTTATAGTAATTGCCACAAGACTGCCTCATTGGCCACATTTTCTAGAAATATATTCCACCAGAATCAAATTCAGGGGATCTGAATAGTATATTAATGATAATGGAGTGTGAATAGTATCATGTAACACAGCAGTACAGGTGAACAGCAATGGCAAACGAAATAAAGGGCCATCACCAGTGGAGGTTGCCAAAAAATATATTTTTAAATAAATGTTGTTGTGTCTTTCGGCTTTTCCCGGTTAGGGGTCGCCACAGCAGAACTCCGGTCCGCTAATGATTGGCAGTAGATTTTTGCGTGCCAAGTTGCCAGCTCTGACGCACAACCTTCAACGAAGGTATGCCCATTCACGCATGTCTCCACATAGAAGACGCTTTAGCTGAGAATCGAATGGGACGTCTTACTGTGAGGCTACAACGCTACCGCAGCACCACCACCGCAGTCATGCATAGTTTTATAAAGCTAAATTCAACTAAGGAGTATAAATTACCCCCAAGTCAGCACAAAAATTCCATATGAAAATAAGCAAACCGGTTTCAGCTATACAAGCCTTCTTCAGTGCACAAATCAAACAATCAATTTGATTTACCTATGAATCTAATAATAATAATTTATTAGTTTAAAAAAATGACCTTGTGCCCAATGGTTGGGTAGCAGATTAGATGAAAACTGGTTAGGCTCTTCAGAAGTGAATTATGCAAATCTGTTCTTCCCAGCAGCTGACATCTTTTTATTTTTTGAAGAAAAATGGAGGTCAAAAGCTTAGTATTCCACTGTACATGCCCACCATGCAGTCCAGTATTATTTAAATTAATCACATCAAGTTTACATTTTTTTTCACATCATTTTTATATTTATTGTTTCCTTTTTCTTTCACTAAGTCTAACTTTAATTATTTAATATTTAAATATCATAATGCTGGCTGTAATTATTTGACAGTTACAACAACTTAGGCCTGGTATTTTATAAATAACTCTGCTATAACATAATGCTGACTATATTTTTGAAAGTTAGAAGGCCTGGTATTTTATAAATAACTCTGCACTGACCACTAAATATGAAGGGTCTTCCTTTCATACTGGATTTGGTACTTCCTTAATTTCTGGCCTGCAGTCTTTGTAAGTGAATTTCAAATAAATTATGCTGACATTCCTCTTTTTTCCTAATCCTGAGGTGAACAGTTCCTCAGTCATGTTTGTTTATGTATTTACTTAATATCTTAATTTGTTTATTTACACTCAGATGACTGACTTAGCCACTGCTGGCAAAGTCCATTTCGAGATGGGATCCAGGGAGTAAAGCTCCCCGAAGAATGTTACAGGAAGTTACCATAAAAAAAAATGGAAGCATGGAATCCAGATTAGTAAATGTTTTTTGTACATTTGTCTGTAACAGGTGTCTTGGGATGCTTCGATGCTTAACTTCAATGCTTACAATACATTCCATGTGCATTAATACACAAACTAGCATAAATAAATATACATTTCTATACAGCTAGAGTAAGAAGAAAAGTTCAGCTATATACAGAGGGAGTACAGAAAGATGACAGCTGTTCTTGTTAAGAAAGAGAAGATATTAGAAGAACACAAGATGTAACATTACAGGTGTGAGAGAATAAGAAAGATACTAGATGATTGTAGGTTGAACAGTGGAGAAAGATAGACTGGAGCTATTCTGCAGGTACTGGGTTTGAACTAACAAAGTGAATTAGTTTTGTGGCTACATTATGAAGTTAGGTTTTATCATTAGCAGGATGTTTTAAGTACCTGAGAATGGATAAAGTTGTCATAGAGGGATACAGTCCTGATGGCAAACCATATGACCATGGATCAATTAGTCTATCTGATCCTGGAGGAGCAAACATGGGAACAGAGAACAGTTAAGGGCGTGTGCTCATTTACCTCTCCAAGTGGGAAGGGGGTCATATATCAGATGACATGAAATCCATCCAAGTCCCTTATCAGAGAACAGAGAACTAATGGAGGCTTCTACTCCAAGGGGGTGGGACATTTCAATTACCTCACTTGCTGAAGTAGGTGACAGATGTACTATGCCCATTACACACCTAACAATCGGACCACTAGTGGGTATGTGTTTGGAAAGTAGGGCTTAACATTACATAATCCACTAATAGCTACCCAAATGTCATCTGAACAGTGATCTGCTTACACCCTATGGCAGGTGGGGGTACATGAAAACTAAGAAACGTTAAGGCTGGCTAAGATCCCTTAAGACTGTATCCCATGTAGGAAAGCAGTAGTATGGACAGCAACTTGATATATGAGTTTTATGATAAACTTTCATTACCAATGTTCATATTAATCTGAGATTTAAGAACAATGTTGTAATATGTAGGAGCTTTAGCATTAAACACAAAGTTGGCTGCTCTCTTGTATATCTTATTAAGTTTTTCCTTACAAATGAAATGCTAGGCTACTAACAGCCGTACCTCTCTACTTATCTCCTCAAGAATTCTGAGCAAACTATTTTTAAAATTCCACATGCGTGCAATTGATATTAAATACATTTTTATACTGAAATTTCACATATGCATTCACAGGTTAGTTCAGTAAAAGGTGGAGAATCTTCAATTTTACTTGGTCTTCATCAGTCTCATACCACTGCTAAAATACAGTCTACAATAATAAAATCCAAAACTTCCCTCATAAAATTAGATATTCCTTTATGACAGGGGAACCATAAAATATCCGCTCAGTAGTTTAATCCATGTATAAGTGCACTTTAGCCATAAACAGCATAATATTTTTGTATTTATCCCTCCAATGTCTTCCTACTTTTATTTATTTATTTATTTATTTAACATTTGTTGACCGGGAATGTCCGACTAGGTTCCACAGAGCCTGTTTTCAGCGGAGGCCCGGGGAGAAATGCTCCAGATGCATGTCTTTGGAACATACTGTAGTATAATAGCATTTGGCACCAAAAGGTGGTACTGGTCAGAGTTACTTTCTTCCAATTGGTAGTAATGCACCTTTATGCTAAGACCACTGTGCTCCAAATTTGTTGGGGCCCACCAAGTGTGCTCATGCACCATTAGCCCCAAAATGTGCATAGCTAGGCAAATCAAGATCTTCATTACAAATTATTTGTATAACTCTTTCTACCTCTGTCTAGAAATGATCCGGTGCAGGATATGTTGAAAATGGTTTACTATTGAAATCCCTTAGTACCAGTGTTTGTATGGCATGTGCTCGAAAGCCACTTTTCAAAGAGGCACGACACCGAACCAGACTACAGTGAATACAAAATACCGAATATGCAGTGCAATTCAGTAGTCTGAGTTCAGTATTGTGAAGGGAGATCGAGGTACAGTGAAGAACAGGGAATTTACCCATCTCCTCACGGTAGTGTGATCTCGGAGTTGGTATATATTATTTGTAGTGGGTGTGGGGGAGCAGCCTCCAACATTGGGGGTCCTGGTGGGCTTGCCCCCCTGCAAAATAGTAAAACCCTTTTGCCATTGACTTGACAATCTAATGGTACAAAATAGTAAAACCCTTTTGCCATTGACTTGACAGTCTAACAGTATGTTACACTGCATAGCTTGGGTGAATGACATCACCCAATGCTATATCAAATACATCAAACTGCAGGTGTCAGTGTATTCAGTTTCAACATTTATGCCTGTTTGACTGTATGGTTTTCACATTTCAGGTTGATATTTTAATCGCCTGATGACTGTACTTTCCATATTTCAATAGTAAACTGTTGAAAATATGTGCACCAGTCTACCACACATGCACACAATTACACACCGACCACATAGCTCTAACACTGGTCAGAGATTCCAGGAAAGGGCCTAGCTAGCCTCTGTGGAGTATGAAAAGTTTGAAGGATTCTCCAAATAAATAATTCCATTGGCCGGCAAGAAACAGATTGACAGTACTTAATCAGTATTTGGTTTTATCAGCAATAGTTGGAACATCTTCAGCTATTCATTCCAAAATATGACCAATAAAACGGTGGCAGGGTATAACCTGTCATAGATATCTCAATTTAATAAAGCAATCCAACCTATGCCACTTCACCCATCTGTCATAAATCCACATTTGTCTTACAGAAGAAGCCAGGGAATCTTTCTTAGCAGACTCCTCTAATACTATGGCCTATCATCCCTTCCAACTGTTTTTTTACACTGACATAACTAGATTTCCCCAAATACTGAAACAGCTTCAGAGTAGCCTAAACTATTTCCTTCAGCTACTAAATTAGGTTGCATTTCAATAGCTTCCTGGCCCACTATTCTAATTTCCCCTTGTCCTTAACCTCAGTAACTTCAAATAGATATACCAGATGAATGAGAAAGAGCAAATTTGTCTTTGGACTATGTTATTTAGACAAGCAGGACCAGGCACTGAAGAGTCTACATTTAGTCAATGCATTCTGAGAAAAGCGCTTTTGAGTCTTGGCAGATGAGTGACACACTTAGTTTGGATCAATCTATATGTGAGTTGCTCACATCATGCCCACTGCAGTGAAAATGGAGATTTCATCTTGTATGGGGCATTAATCTCAGACTCAGTCCACTGGGCATGTATAGAAAGTTGAAATTCTAAAGTGTATGTGTTAAGATCAGATAATTAAACTTCTCATTCCTACTAGTTCTTTCTTAACTGCAATCCTGTAACATATTCTAGGGCTATAGCCGGCCTTAGGCATAAGCCAACTAGGCAGCTGCCTAGGGTGCCGCTGTAGGAGGGGCACTTTTCCAGTAATCTGGATGGTGTAGGTAGACCAGGACAGGGGCACAGGGTGGTGTTGGGGGGTGCTGTGGAGACCTTTTGCCTAGGACACCAGTTGACCAAAGGCCAGTCCTGTCTAGGGCATAATGAAGTCCAGCAAAAACATGAACACTCCCTTTTCACAGCTACAAACCACAAAACAGATGCAGCAAAGAAAACAAAAAAAAAAAAAAGGAATCCGGTATTTTGAACTAGAAAGCGCTACTGCTCCATGAAGTGCCATGGTTCAGATCAATTATTCAAATGTTGCTCTAGTAATCTAAATTACATAAAAATAATGTAATTTTTAAATGTGGCACATATTACGGGATGCATTTTAAAGAGTATAACTGTGTTTCTTCTTGTTTACATGTATGCTTGTACAGTCTTAGAGTCAACTTCCTGTCAGCACTACCTACACAAAAGGACTGTGTGAGGCATTCAGCAGTATAAAGCATTTCAGTAGAAAGACAGTTGTAATGTCTGTTAGCCTTAAATGATTTACCTAGGCTGGTACGATTGTACCAAAAAGAAATATTCTCCAAGTGGTTTCTAAGGTTACTGTTCCTTTTCTTTACAAAGAACAGTAAACTTTTCTTTGCTGCTTTTGACTTCCTTACACCTTAATAAAACATGTCATTTGTTGCTTTTCACCTTTTTATGGCTTTTAAATCCACTCTGTATGTGAGAATCATTACTAGATCTCTTCCTACCATCTCCACATGTTTAGGTGCAAAATAGTTTGGAGTCTGTTCTCTTGCTTCTGAAGACTTACCCTCAGTAAAGTATACTCCTTAATTACTTTCTCAGTTATACCCTTGGGTTCCCCTTTGTCAGAAATATGTCTTCCAGGTCCACAATTTCAGTTGGAAATCTGTGTCATGGCCCAGGATACCCTGCAGCCCTTTAACAGTGTTATTTTTGTATGTAATTAGGTTATATACTAAAGTAGTGCAATAAACTGTTTCTACTCAAAAATGTAGGAAGGAAGGGAAAGTGGTTAGCTTCCCCACCCCAAGTTGTTGGGAGACATGATTGGTGCTTTACTACATATATATAAGGCCTGCCCAACTCACAGTCCTCAGACTCAATCAATGGGTGGGGGGTGGCATAATTGTTAAGGTGTTTACCTTACGAACACAAGGTGCAGGGTTTGATTCTCACATGGGGTAATTGGCTAGGCTTGAAATGGCCCACAAGGGTAGTTAGCCCAGTACTAATCTATGAACCTATGAACCAACAACCTTTAGAGGAGGTGCTGATCATTAAGTGGAAACATGATCATTCAGATCAGTAAGCAAATAAGTTTAAATGTCGGTCAGTATCTGTTAGGAACTGTAGCAAGGAGATAGCATTATTTTTCAGTCATCAGTCTATGGACCGACTATAGCGGTGATAAATGGGGGCACTGACCAATGAACCAACCAACCTTGTTACATCTCTGTTGCTACCTGTTTCCTTTTTCTTACATTTCATTTTCTTTTTTTTTTATTTTACTCTCAGCATACAAATATAAAAACATTTACTACATTAAAAGAATTATTGAAAACTGGTTTCAAAAAGCTAGTACTTAAATACTGTGTAAATATGCTTTCGGCTATTACTGTAACCTCCATCTGTTTCAGATTCTGCTGACAAAAAGTGACCCATAAACAGTGTAATCACACAGACAGTAGCTAGTGGTCGACTCTGCACACTGGTCAATGGTATTCTCATTTCAGTGCTCATTGCTAAGCAGGACCTGCATGTTGACAGACACTATGCTATTTGCACAATATAGGATTAAGTGAAATGCAGTTCTAGAGTCAGCAATCAAGCATGTTCATCTTTAGTGTGGTAATGTGAAGCTCTTTGCAATGAATAAATGAATTCATTTTTAATAAACTACAGAAAATAGACTACATGAGGATTTAGACTACATGAGGACTCTGTTATTGAGCTACTGATGTTAGATATAATGCTTAAATGTTTTCATTCTTTGGATTTAACTAATTTCCTAAACATCTGTTGTACTCTCTTTTTCTCTCATATTTACACACACACACACACACACACACACACACACACACACACACACACACACACACACAGTCTGTCTCATTTTTTCCACACCAGCATTTTTCAAGTTTTCTTTTTCATCCAATTGGAAATACATGAAAACTTCTCTTTCTAGGCATACGTGGATATTTAAGCATGGTATATAACATTAGTAATGCAATAATCCTGATGAAGGGATCATGAAAGCTAGAGAAACTACAAAACCTCTGTTGATGTAATAAAAGGTATTACATCACAACTGTGTTTCAGTGTTTCTGTGTTTTCTGTCTGGATGAAAAAGGAGATATGTTTCATGGGATGAAGTGCTTGATTCGTCTGATTTCTGAGTGTTCACTGTAGGTTTTGTTTGTTCAATATGGTGAATGGGACAACCTGGTTAGATGTGGCCACAAAACTCAATACCTTGAGAATTCCAGCCATTGTAGGTTGTGGGATCTGTGAAAGACTTGTTACTTCCTTTGAAGGTGAAAGGCAGAGGTACCAGAAATAAATTATTTGAGACTTTTTCACCCTGGTATTGTGCTTGGTTGAAGCTTTCCTCTATTTTCATGTCGTTGCTTTTGAAGTTAGTAAAGGAGGTGTGGTTTTAGTTAGAGACTTCTTACTTCCCATACAATACTGGAAATCCCATCTGGAAGTAATTTCTCTTTATGGTTGATGGTATCCAGCTGGCAGCCAATGAACACCAGTTGGGGCTTCACCATATTCACTATGATCGCCAAAGTCATAGCAAGTACTCTCTTACCATCTTGCTATTAGAAGAATTTCTGTAGTGCAGACTGCTATGAGCCAGCCATCTATGTAAAGGTCAGTCATTGTTCTGAGTAGCCAGATGTGGGTTGTGAGACATGCATTTGGTAAACACCCGGGGGGGGGGGGTACGGTGACTCTAAGGGACAGGGCACAAAACTGATAGTGACTAGCTCCCATCTGGAAGTGAATGAACCTCCTTGATTACTCATGTATTAGTATCCAACCTGGAGATGAGACATTGGGGGTGTGCAGTCTTCTTCCGTATTTGCGAGCATGAGGTCTGGTATGTTGGAGACACTTTTGAGCGTAGTCACTAACTGGTCAAGAGTGTTTGTATTCATGAAGTCCAGGAATCTCTTTGCCTGTAAATTTGAGGCTATGTAGGATTGCTAGTCTGCAGTGGAGTAATTAAAGTCTCCCATGAGTAGGGTGTTTGGTTGGATGGTAAGTGCCAAGTATACATTGTGAGCTTCTTGGGATATGGAGCGTGACCTACAGCTGGCTAGGATATAGTGTGGGATTTTGTCTATGGTGATCTGCATGTGGGGGAACTCCAACACTTCATCCTGTTTGACCTCCCTAGAGGTATGCTTGATATTGATGTATTTGAGACCCCTCCACCTTTAGCCCTTCTCTGTGCAGCTAGAGGTCTAAAAGTGTGGAAGACAATTAATCTTTGCACTGCTGGGGTACTCTCTGCCACTTTAAATCATGTCTGAGTAACTGTACCAATGTCAATGTTCCTGAGTGTGAGGAGGGCTTGAAGGAAGTGAAGTTTCTCTTTTTTTATTTAGGCTCCTGGCATTGAACAGTAAAACCTTGAGGTTCAGTTGAGTTGATTTTGCTATGATGGTAGGTTTGTAAATTTGGCATTGCCTATAAAAGTCACTTTGTTTGTTTGTGTCTTTCTGCTTTTCCCAGTTAGGAGTCGCCACAGCGGAACTCCGGTCCGCTAATGATTGGCAGTTGATTTTTACGTACCAGCTTGCCAGGCCTGACGCACGATAGTATTAAATTCTGCTAACTTTAAGGTTAACATAATATTAAATGCTACTAAATATGTAGATATGGCAATTAGAAGCCAAACTAACTGCTCTAAGCATGCCAGCACACTAGGTATTTGCTCTGTATTGCTGCTTTACAGGGTACAGTTTTACGGACTACTCTGCAGGGAAAATTTGCTTTCTAGGTGCTTGCTACTGTACAAGGCACTGCTAACCAATGCAAATCTGCAAAATTATAGCAACAGAGAAAAAAAAAAACAGAAAACTATCCATCTTCATTAAATCCAAATACACCTCGAAACTGGTAAAACAGTATGACTCTGTTGAGCTACTACAGGTCCAAATAACTATAGGCAAAATACCCTACCTGATCATTGCTAGCTACAGGTTCCCCACCATGAACCAGAAGAAGCACACCGCCTACCTGGACTTGCTGTAGTTGCTCACTATACAGCCAAACACAATGGTCATGGGAGATTTCAACTATCCTTCCATCGAATGGGTGACTTACACAAGCACAAACACAATCACACTGAGATGCCTGGATTTTGTTAATTCAAATGCCCTGGAACTGTTGGTCTGCTCCCGCACAAGGGGCCCAAATGTCCGAAACCTAGTGGTCACCAGCATGGGGGTTCACTACACTGCACTACCCCCTCTGTGTTGCCCTCCTATGTAAGGCCAGAACATAAATCAGTCTCGTTTGAAGTAAAGTGAACAATATGAAACTAACTCCACTACCACCACTGTTGGAACGTGCAAGACTATTAATATAAAAACAATAAAAGTCCATAAAAGAAGGTAAGTACTTTCATGGCTGATAGCCGCTTCTTCAGAGCACAAAACAACAATGAAAGTGCTACAGTACTTAAAATACAAACTGACAAATGAAAAAACAAAACAAGTCACATGTCTTCTATTACAGATGAGGTAACCTGAGCTCATTCACAGAACTCCATTCATTAAGAAGTAACCAATGCTTCAAGCCACGTGCTCACAAAACTGACTTGATAGATAAAGTGTGATTCAAACTAGGAGGTAAACCAGTTTTAAGTAAAATGATCCATCTGAGCTCAGTTCACTCTGCAATATTTTTAATGTCACCCCCTCTATTGGTTCATTCAATAATCTCTAAAACGCAAAATTTAAAACAATGTGCAGGGCCAAAGTCAATAGCATGTCCAGCTAAAGCATTCATGGATTGCTTATTCTGAATGTCACCTATATGTTCTAGAATTCTCTCTTTCAACATCTGGTTGGTTTTTCCAACATAAAAGCTACTGCAAGCTTGGCACTTAGCATAATAAATTACTTTTAAACATTTACAATCAGCATAAAAATCAAAATAAATATGATAATTCAGAGAAGGGTGTTCAGTGGACCTCGTAACACAAATATATTTAGCTTGACAGGATCGGCATGAAAAAGTGCCAGTGTGGTCAGAGTGGACAAATCTGATGCATTTAGATTGTTTGTAACATAATTCTTATTTAATGATTTGTTGTTACAAAAAGAAAATGTGGGTACAGGTCCCAGTGCCTTCTTGATCGTATCGTCAGTCATAAGCACTAGCCAATTCTTCTTTGTGATCTCAGATATCACTCCTACTACACCAGAATATGTATGCACAATGTGAGGGGTGGCAGTTTGTCTAACAGACGAACAGGATACTGCTTCATCGTGTTCTATGCAGTATGGCTGGGCAGGGGCATCCCTCATCAGGCATACGTCAGTAGCCGCTTTGAGTACTTCTATATGTGAATAACATATTGACATAAAACAATCGGACATATGATCCAAAGCTTCATCAGCACTGGAATCCTTGTTGTGAAGCCTCAATGTTTCTTCCAGTCCTAAGGATGACAAGACCAGGAAAGAATTTCAGGCTGCCCATCCAATTATCTAGGTTTTCTTAACACCTGCCAGTACTATCTTTAGCTCAAAACAAGACTGAGATGCTTAATTTAGGTATGTATAGGGAGAGTAAAACAATTTCTCTAATAATTATGTATTAATCTGCTGAGATACCCAGAAGCAACACAGCCAAATTACTAGCAACAGTTCTACATCAGTCTCAGCATATAAGTTCTTAGGTTCATAGGTAGGTACTAGGCTATCTGCCCGAAGGCATTTATAAGCTTAGTCAGAATGTGTTGGCTTTCGCCACTGCATTAGATTAGTTCCCTGTGCCTCTGTCCAGCAGAGCCACTGAAGTGATCCCCGGGGTAAACTTTCTGTTTCCCATCCACTCATCAAGGTTTCTCTTGAAGAGTGTTAGCAAGGAGCTTTGCCTAATGTAGATTGGAATATTGTTCCAAAGCATGGGAAGTCTCTCGGATAGGAATCTATCCCTCCAGCATGTCCTATTTATTGTTGTGATGAGGTTTAGATCCCTAGAGCATGTGGCTCAAGGGGATATGGTTTTCTTTATGTGGAGCATGTCCATCAATTCTGGGTTAGACATGGCCTTATATGTCAGGCAGAGATCACCTCTGAGTAGGCGGTATGCAACCAAGTACAGCTGGAGTTTCTTCAGTCGAGCTGCATAGGGCATCTGTTTGAGGCCAGTGATCCTCTTGATGAGGTACTTCTGTGGTCTTTCCAGCTGTTGCAGGTGTCTTGTAAGGTACATCCCAAATGGGGCATTGTACTCTATGATGGGTCTGATGAGTGATGAGTACAGGGGAACAATGACCTCTTTTGATCTGTTTGCGAACCCTTTTGTGATTAGGTGGGCCACATAGAAGGATTTTATAACCACTTTGCCAATGTGATTATCAAAGGAGAGATTACTATCTACTTGGGTCCCCAGCTCCCTTATTACGTCTTCTGTATTTAGGGGACTACCACCTATGTGGTAGTTTGTGGGTACTTTGTTTTTTCCAAAGGGGATCACTATGCACTTTTTGGCATTTAGCTTGAGGCCATGATTTTGAAACCAGGTATCCATCTCAGTGAGACCCTTTTGGAGGATGTCTGTGTCAGCCGGAGAGTCAATTATAGCCCCTAGTTTGCAGTCATCTGTGAACTTGGTCAGCCATAGTCCTCCTGTGCTTGCCTGTACCTCTGAGAAGTATATGCTGAACAGGAAGGGTCCTAGGACTGAGCCCTGTGTAATGCCACTTGTATCCGGTTTAGAGTCGGACCTAGCTCCCACAAACTCTCACCATGTGGGGTCTGTCCATGAGCCAGTTGGCAATCCATCTTATGACATAGGGTTTTTGTTCAGGCTGATGAGCTTGTCTATAATACCAGAATGCGGAATGGTGTCTAAGGCCTTTGCAAGGTCTAGGTAGGCTGTGTGTACCACCTTTCCCTTATCTATAGCCTTGGTAACTGTCTCAAAGAAGTCCACCAGGTTCAGGAGGCATGATCTGCCCTTAACAAAGCAAAACTGGGTAGGGTCCAGTGTTTGGAGGTTCCCAATGTCTCTGTTAATGCAGCTCAATAACCTTGCAGACCAAGCTAGTCAGGCTTATAGGGTGATAGTTCCTGTGGTCTGTTGTGGCTCCACCTTTGTGGAGCAGAAAAACCATTGCTGTGCACCACTCTATGAGTACGTAGCCTGTGGAGAGGCTGAGTTTGAACAGTGTGTTTAGGTGAGGGGTTAATTTGTCATTGAGCTTGTGTAGAACACAGCCTGGGACACCGTCCGGTCCCATTGATGCTGTGTTTTTGGCTTTGGAGAGGGCTGTTTTAACCTGAGTGTCTGTGATTTCAGGGGCTGTACATTCGTCTGGTATGGTTATGGGCCCTTTTGGAGGTGAGAGGGGGGTGAAGTTTGCACTGAACCTGTCTGCCAGGATGTTGGCGATATTGGTCGGTTCAGTGTATTTTGTGCCATTCTGCGCTAACTCCGAACAGATCTGAGCATTGCCACCTAGATTCATGACATAGCTAAATAATGCCTTGTGGTTATCTTTGGAGTCCTTGGCAATCTTTCTTTCAAATCTCGCCTTGGATGATTTTATGAGGGATTGTAGTTGCTTGCTGATACTGATCAGGGATGTCTTCCCTTCTTGGGATTTTACTCTTTTCTGTATTAGTTTCCTCCTTCTATTGTATAGCTTGTTTATGGCAGGGGTCCACCAGACTGGTTTCCTTTTCTTGGAGGAGTGAGTCTTGGTTTTGCTTGGGATAGCACAATCCATGCATTCTTGTAGGTGCCCATAGAATGCATTAGTAAAAGATTTTGCAGCTTGGACAGCATTATCCTTTACCATGGGGGCTTTGAAACCTTCCACCGCAGTCTTAAGTAATGTGAAGTTTGCTTTGGAAAAGTTTTTCATGGTGGTTTCCTTGTCTGGGGGTGGGGGGGGGTGTGGATATCCAAAGTGATTTGTTTATGGTCTGGTCAGATCTAACCAGCAAGGGGTTGAACTCTGGCGTGGAACACCAGTTGTCCATGTTGGTGATGACCAGATCCAATATGTTGTCACCTCTGGTGGGAGTGCTGACCAGTTGATCCAGGGTGTTTGAGTTTATAAATTCTAGGAGATGTTGAGCAAGGGAGTTAGTACTTGAGTAGCTCTCCCAGTTAATGTTTGGGTAATTGAAATCGCTCAATATTAGGGTGTTTGGTAGGACCTTTATGTTTCCCAGTGTTTCCTGAAATGCAGAATGGGGGTCCTGGGACATGGTGGGTGATCTGTAGCAAGCTACAATTTGAATTGCAGTTTTGCCCATTGTTAGTTGCACGTGGATGATCTCTGAAGCATCGTGCTGTGCCACTAACCTGGAGGTGTGGGCATCCTTGATGAATATGGATACGTCCCCACCTTTTGTATTTCAGTCCGGGTTCTGTGGCCGAAATGTATGGTATGAGTTGCAGCCTGGTAGTGCTGGTGTGCTCTCTGGAGCCTTAAACCAGGTTTCTGTTACTACACATATATTGATTTTCTCCATACTGAGGAGTGCCTTGAGTGCGTGCATTTTGAGGTTTAGACTTCTGGCATTGAGTAGCATTACCCTTAGTTTTTTGTTACTTGTGCTATTTACGGTGGTGGGTTTGTCTTTTGGGCCTTGCCTAAAAAAGGCACTATGGGGGTGGCAAGAGCCTTGGCCGGTATTCAAAAGTCTAAAGGTGACAGGTGCAAGCCGTCTCTAATGAAGCAGTGTGGCTTGTCGAGCATGTCATCCCAGATGGACAGACACTGGATCTACTTTGAATAACACCAGAAACTTAGCCAATTGTTGAAATTGATAATTTTGTCTTTATACTGTGGTATCATTCTTGGTGAGGGCAGGATGCTACTCAGAGTCAGTGTCATACCGGCCTGGGCTATATGATCAGAGAACTCTTCCATATCTCTTTTCATGTAGTTCAGGGAGGTACGGCTCAGGTCATTCACACCAACATGGACAATGGCAGAGTCGTATATGTACTTGTTCTGGAGTGACCTGAGTGCTTGTGTTATGTGGTGGATCCTGGCATCTGACAGGCAGCTAACAGTAACCATCTCCTTATTCAGCCTAGTGAGTGGGACATCAGTGTGCCTGACTATAGAGTCACCTATTACTAGTATGTTGGGTATGTTATTTTGCCTTAAAGGCTGTATTTGTGCGGCACACTGGTTTTGTGAAGTATGTGTTTCATCGTTTGTATTGGGGGTGAAGGTTGCTTGGATATCTGCTTTGGAGGTCTCTGTTGCTTTTGCAGATTTTTATTTAGAGCCTCAGAGTATGTTTTTGTGTATTTATGTGTGTTTTTTCCCAGTGCTGGTTTAATGGGTCTATGTGAGATTGGTGGTGTGATGCAAGTATTTCCCTTCTCCTCTTGACTATCTGATCCAGTCTTGGGTTGAGAGAGCTTAGCCTCCAGTTTGGCTGTATAATTGCATCTCTCGCATGTATTAGTGTATGGAGGTAGGAGGAGAGGGTTGTCTGTGTACATGAGGCAGTTTTAACATTGCTTCAAAATGCACAGATTCACCAGTTGGACTGGAGAGTACACCTGAAACTGCCCTTTGGACATGCCTGGATAATTACAGTGAACTGTTTTAATGAATGGCTGGTAAGGTAGAATAGAGAGCCTTATCCTTCTGTACAGTATAGGAGGTCTAGTGCTAGGGTTTATAAGTGCTTGCTATGAGTTTTGAGCAGGTGCTGGGCTGAGAAATGAATGGCTTAAGTGCTTAAGTTGAAAGTTTGTCTAGTTCCAAGGGAAAAATTGAAGAGGAGACTTTGTGGAGCCGGGAATAGTTATACCCTAGCTAACCGGCGCTGTAGGGAAATGAAAGAGATAGAAATTAGCCCAAAATTACCAATAAACTACTACTTTCTGGGCTGAAACCACTCCTCCAGGGACAGATAGTGTACTGTATAAACATTAATAAAAAGGTTTGAGTAACCTATCAGACAAAGCTGCATCACCCTGCTCCCAGACTAAGTATACCAAACTATTTTGAATGCATCTGTGCCTTTTTTACTGCTTAACACCCAGCCTAAACATAACTCCACACTTCCACTGTCTCGTATTGATGAAATTAATATGGTCATCTGATCTCAAGTTAACTCTTTAGGGTGCCAGATCTGGCTTCTGTAATAATTTTAAATAACTATTTTGAGTCACTCAAGTAGAAATACTAAATAATGTGCTTAGCATTACATAATACACATTTGCCTTCAGTGAAGGCAGCTGATTTGTGTTAAGTGAAGACGAAATCATGAAATGCCAGCTCTCTGAACTTACATTTTAGGTAGCATAAAACAAATGTCTGAAAAATGTATAATGCTCTATCTCCACCTAGTGGGCAATAGATATCTCTTATTTAAACATGGTTAAACTGCAGTAGATTGACTAAAATCTCATATTTCCATATTATCTTTCAGTAAGTAGAAAAAGGCATAGTTAATATGAATATGTGAGAATAATTTAATGACTGATCTTACTTAAATATTTAAAACAGATTTCTTATAAACTACTTTTTTTAACACATATATTTTCAAAATACAGCAGTACCTTTCTGGTTCCTAGGAATCAAACCTAATGACAACATGGGTAAACCTGTATGCAGTAAACTCTCAGTTAACCGGCACCTATGAAGATTGGTAGATGCCGGTTAACTGTAGTTTCCGGCTGCTTGAGAGTTACTATTAAAAATAGGCCTGACTAATACTGTACCCTATACTATTTGTTTGGTTTGACTTGGTCTCAGGTTGGGGAGAAAGGGAATTTATTACTCTCTTTGCTTTTCAAACTCTAAAATTCTAAAAACGTAAGGTATGTTTCTGCAAGGGTGAAACAGAAAGCACAACACATGAAAATTGTACTGTATTTCTTTGATATATTTTTGCCAATTACTTGAGTTCCAATTAACTGAGAGTTTACTGTATGGCAATTTTGTCCATGCCATAAGAGTAGCCAGGCATACACCATGCCTACTATAATGTATACATATTTTAAACGTGTCTAGTTATTTACAATAATGAATGAAAATGATAACATTTATTTATTTGTTTTGTGTCTTCCTGGCACTGTAGTAGCTCTTATATTATATTATCATCTCTGAAACAGTCTAAGAGTTTCAACTCAAAATAAGGGAAGATTGACTTCTCTCTTCTTCATCAATGTTTGACTAAGTTTGCAAATAACTGCAAGATAGGAGCAGTCACTGAATCCTGAAATGACTTAGTCGTCCTGCAACAAGGCTTGTATTAAATAAATAACTGATGTCAAAATCATGGACTGAAGCTAAATGCCAAAAAATGTATTACTGTATCCTTTGGGAAGTTTTCTACCCCAGGGAACTACCACATTGACAATATACCCTTAAGAGTAACACAGTATGTTAAGGTAAATTAAAAAGTATTAGGTTCATAGTGCTGCAGTAAGTAGTGTGTGGTGTGTGGAGTTTTTTAGTTATTTTAAAATCATTAGTTGACCCAATTGTTCAGGATTTGGGAACTCATGTGTACAGTGACCTAAATTTTGACCAGCATGCGTCCATTGTCATAAGAAAGTCCTGCTATATTGTTCGGCTTATAAACAAAGGGATTGTGTCTGGATGTAGAGATGTCATTGTCCCGTTTTACTCAGCTTTCATTAGGCTAATCATTGAGTATAATGCCCCGTTTGGCATGTATCTGCCTAGACACATTTAACAACTGGAACTTCCACAGAGATACTTTACTAAAAGCAAATAAGGCCTAAATAATATGTCCTACATGGACAGACTCAAAGTCCTTTCTCTATATTTGGTATCCTACATACTGCTAAAAGGTGATATATGCCTTGTATACATGGCATTCTCCAACCCAGTACTTACAGAGTTACTAAACATCAGCAAGTCAAATGACATCAGAAATATTCAGTCTATGGATTTAAACCTCTTCTGCAACATCAACAGAATGTCTTGGAGGAACAGGTATACCTTCCAGAGGATATCGCTTCTCAGGAACAGACTCCTTATCCATGCAAAACAAAGATCATTCCTGTTCATTCTCAAGCACACCTTGTATCTATGAATGGGAAACAGAAAATTTACTCAAGGTTTGCCTTCTGTACTAATAATGGACAAAGGCAACTCCTAAATGCTTTATCCTATTCATTGGACACCTCCAACTATCTGTGGTATGATCACTGTTATTCTCATTGGGGTAATATATAATTAGGAACCACAGGATGAGTAAGGCCAACCTAACACTAAATGAGATAGGTTGATTTGAGCACCAGAAGGGAAATTGGAGAGTCTTAAAATGTTATAACACTATTAAAAAGGACCATCACTGCAGTAAACCAAGTCCATGGATAAGAAGTACTTAAATAATAAAAAAACAAATCTTGGACTATTGACAAGGACCAAAAGTAAACTATTCCAACAAAGTAAAATGCAGCAAAGGTTTCAGGTTGGCAAAACCTCTTCCTCAGTGCTTCAAAGTATCTTAGTAGCTCTCCATTTTATTCATAACTACATAAATCACTAAAAATATAGGAATATATGTAAGACTGAAAACATCAGCCCCTTTGTCTATCATATGCATTGCCAAAGCATTAGTAGAAACTTTCCTACATACTTCATAGTGATGCTCTGTGATCCAGTCTTTCAATCTACAAACATGAATTTGGCTTTAAGGTCATCCAGATTATATATAAGAATTTGAGAGGTGGGGATATAAATAATAAGTTAGAAATATTTGAGCTAAATTGGATTTTATGGCTACAAGCTGACGTACAACTAGGTTTGAATGCTCATGCTAGCATCAAATCTGTACTAAGAAAAAAACGGATGAGCTTACATTGACATAATATGTCAGTATTTTAATATATATATATTTTTTACATGTATTCCTATATTTTTAGTGATTTGTTTTTGATATCATGACATGGTTCAGTGTATTTATTTCTCATATTATTTTAAGGTTTTAACATGCTGAACTGTAATACTCTTGCTCTAAATCAGACTTGGGCTGTGTCACATGACTGTATGAAGTTTATAAAATGGAGAGCTACTAACATACTTTGAAGAACTGAGGAAGGGTTTTTGCTAACTTGAAAGCTTTGCGGCATTTAACTTTGTTGGAATAAAGTTTATTTTTGGGCGTTTCCATAGTCCAGGGTTTGTTTTTTTGTTATTTAGAGTCTTAAAATGTCCCACAAGAGCTGACAGCCTAGTACTTATCTATGTATCTAATAATATAGCAAAAACCCATGGCTGGGTGTGCATAATGGTGGATTTACCCTCAGTTGGTGTTGTTTGGTCAAGAGGGCAAAGCCCAAGTGACCAAACAAAGCCAACCATTGGTAAATCGGCATTACCCATACCCAGCCATGGTTATTGCTATTATACAATGAGCCTATTTAAGAAAAAAAAATTGCTTATTTTTCTTAAATAATGTCCTTTTATAATGGCACCATGGTGTTCTTCCACTTTGCTTACATATCCTGGGGCTTTCTTGATGTACTGCACATGCATATGGGACTTACGTCCTCACTCTTACACAGTACATCAGTGCTTTAGAAAGGAAGATCTCCGTTGCTTATATATATATATTTTTCTTTTTATAAAGTTTGAAATCTGGACACTTCAGAGGTACGAGAGAGACAGGATAGAGGAAACACAAGGAAAATCCGGCACATTTCTTTAGTTTTGCATAATGTACCTGATTTTCCTTGTATTTTCTCTGTCCTGTCTCTCTCATACCTCCAAACTGTTTGGATTTTAAATTTTATTTATTTATTTTTTTAAGGTCAAGAAAACTAAAAAATCTATGGCATATATTAATAGAAGAAAGCCCAGGTGACCAGACTTTTTTCTATTAGTATATGCTCGATTTACAACTGGCACGCTGGTTGGGCTGGCCAATCCGTGTGCTTGTTTTAGAATGTTAATGATCAGTCATTGAATAATAATAATGTATTAGTTTTAAAATATGAAACTTGAATCACGCAGGATTTGCATGAGATGATCTTGTTCCCAATGGTTGGGTAGCAGATTAGATGAAAAGGGGTTAGGCTCTTCAGAAGTGAGTGATGTAAATCTGTTGCTCCCAAAAGCTGACATATTTTTGTTCTTTGAAGAGAAACAGAGGTGAAAAGTTTAGTGTGTTACTGTACATGCCAACCATGCAATTTAGTATTATTATTTAAACTGATCACATCAAGTTTAAGTCTTTTTCCTCATCATTTTTATATGCATTGTTTCCCTTTTTCACTAAGTCTAACTTGAATTATTCTGTATTTAAATATCATAATGCTGGCTATATTTTAGGTTCATAGGTTCGTAGGTTCATATGTTGGTACTAGGCTATCGGCCCTAGGGCCTATACAAGCCTAGTCATAACAATTCCCTGGCTATTTCCTCCCACACTATTTACTTCCCTGGACCCCTGTCTAGCAGGGCGACTGACGTGATCCCCGGGGTGAATTTCCTATCTCCTATCAAATCGTCAAGGTTCCTTTTGAAGAGGACCAAAGAGGCACTCTACTTGACATGTATGGGCAATCTATTCCAGAGTCTGGGGAGTCTCTGGGTCAGGAACCTATCCCTCCAGCATGTTTTGTTTATTGTGATGACAAGGTTTAGATCGCTGGAGTGTGTGGCTCTGAGGGATTGGGATTTCTTTAAGTGTAGCATGTCCAACAGATCTGGGTTTGACATGGCCTTGTATGTTAAGCAGAGATTGCCTCTGAGTAGATGATATGCGACAGAGTATAGCTGGAGTTTTTTAAGGCGGTCAGCGTAGGGCATCTGCTTTAGGCCTGTGATTCTTTTAGTGAGGTATTTCTGCGGCCTTTCCAGTTGTTGCAGATGTCTTGAGATGTACATACCAAATGGGGCGTTGTATTCTATAATGGGTCTAATGAGGGATGAGTACAGTGGGACAATGACCTCCTTTTTTCTGGATAAAAAGCCCTTAGTGATGAGGTGTGCCACATAGAAGAATTTCCTGACTGTTGTGGCGATGTGGTTATCGAAGGTGAGACCACTGTCCACCTGTGTCCCTAAGTCTCTTATCACACTATCTGTGTTTAGTGTGCTCCCACCTATATGGTAATTCACGGATACATTTTTTTTCCCAAAGGGGATAACTATACATTTCTTGGCATTGACCCCATGGCTCTGGCACCAAGCATCTGTTTCAGTACGGCCCTTTTGTAGAGTATCCACATCATTTGGGGATTCAATAATGGCTCCCAGTTTGCAGTCATCTGCGAAATTTGTTAGCCAGTGTCCCTTAGTGTTGGCCTGTACTTCAGAAAGTAGATGCCAAACAAGAGCGGTCCCAGGACTGAACCCTGAGGTACTCCATTTGTCACTTGTCTGGAGCTGGATTTGGAGTCGGCTACTTTTACAATGTGGGTTCTATCAGTAAGCCAGTTAGCAACCCATTGGGTGATGTAGGAATTAATGCCCAGCTTAGTAAGTTTATCTATGATTCTAGAGTGGGAGATGGTGTCAAAGGCCTTGGCAAGGTCTAGATAGGCTGTGTGGACCACCTTACCCTTGTCCATGGCTCTGGAGACTGATTTGAAGAAGTCAATCAGGTTCAGGAGACAAGATCGGCCCTTCATGAACCCAAACTGGGTGGGGTCCAGTGTTTGAAGGTTGCCAATGTATTTGTTTATAAGTTCCATGATAATACACTCCATAGCCTTGCAGATAAGGCTTGTCAGACTGATGGGACAGTAGTTTCCGGGATCCAAAGTGGATCCCCCCTTGTGGAGTGGGATAACTGTAGCTCTGCGCCACTCAGTGGGCACGAAACCTGAGGTGAGGCTATGATTAAACATGACACTTCGGTGAGGTGCCAGTTCATATTGTAATTCATGTAGTACACAGCCTGGGATGTCATCTGGTCCCATGGATGCTGTATTCTTAGCTTTGGAGGGTGCGTTTTTTACCTGTGTTGCCGTTATTACCGGAATTTGGCAATCTTCTGGTATTGAGATGGGCCATTTAGGGGGTGAGAGTGGGGTGAAGTTGGCACTGAATTGATCTGCCAGGATATTGGCAATATCCTTGGGATCAGTATATTTAATGCCATTCTGTTGTAGCTCAGAGCAGATCTGAGCATTGCCATTTAGATTCTTGACACAGTTATAGAATGCTTTGTGGTTTTCTTTGGAATCTTTGGCAATTTTATTTTCGTAACTAGCTTTGGAGGATTTTATGAGGGATCTCAGTTTCTTACTGAGGCTGGTAAGGGAGTTTTTTGTATCCTGGGATTTTCCTCTTTTCTGCAACAGTTTCTTCCTTTTGTTGTAAAGTTTGTTTATGGCAGGGGACCACCAGATTGGCTTCCTTTTTTTTGGATGAGAGCATCTTGGTTCTATTTGGGATGGCACAATTCATTCATGAGTGGATGTGCTTGTACAGTGCCTTAGTGTAGGATTCAGCAGTTGAACTTTCAGTTCCCGTCTGCATGGGTGTCATGAAGTTTGTCATTTCTGACTTGAGTAGCATGAAGTTGGCTTTGGAGAAGTTTTTTATGGAGGTTTCCTTACTGGGGGGTGGGGGTGGGATGTGGATGTTAAGGGTAATTAGCTTATGGTCAGACCTGACTAACAAGGGGGTGACCATAGGTGTGGATCATTGATTTCCCATGTTGGTAATGACCAGGTCTAGGATACTGGAGTCCCTGGTGGGACTATGGATTAGTTGATCCAGGGCATTGGAATTTATGAATTCCAAGAACCGTTGGGCAAAGGTGTTGGTACATGAGTAGTTTTCCCAGTTAATGACAGGGTAGTTAAAATCACCCAGTATTAGGGTGTCTGGTTCTATCTTAATATTTTCCAGTATGTTTAGAAAGGTGTAGTGAGAATCTTGGGGTATGGTGGGGGATCTGTAGCACGCTACAATTTGGATTGCAGTCTTACCTAGTGTTAGTTGCACCTGGAGAATTTCAGATGCATTGTGTTGGGCAACTAGCCTAGTGGTGTGAATATCCTTGGTGAATATTGACACTCCTCCACCTTTAGTGTTTCAGTCCTGGTTTGGTGGCCGAAAAGTGTGGTAAGAGTTATAGCCTGGTATTGCAGGGGTGCTCTCTGGAGCCTTGAACCAGGTCTCAGTTACTGCACAGATATTGATGTTCTCCATTTTTAGGAGTGCCTCGAGAGACTGCATTTTGAGGTTTGTGATAGTTATAAGGCCTGGTATTTTATGTATAACTCTGCTCTAACCACTACATATGAAAAATCTTCCTTTCAAACTGGATTTGGTACTTCCTTCATTTCTGGCCTGCTGCCTTTGTAAGTGAGCTTCAAATAAATGATGCTGGCATTCCTCTTTTCCCCTAATCCTGGGGTGAACAGTCACAAAGACATGTTTATTTGTATATGTATTTACTTATTAAATTAATTTATTTAATACATTTCCTAACTGACATAGCTACTACTGGTAAAGTCCATTTAGAGATGGGAACCAGGGAGAAAAGCTCCACAAAGAATGTCACAGGAAGTTACCATAAAAAAAGCAAGCTTAGAATCCAGATTAGTAAATGTCTTTTGTTATGGTTAAATTAATTTATTAATTTAAATTAAATTAAATTGATTGATTTGTGAAGTTTTTTTCAATTTCATTTTTAATGTTTTTAATCTAGAGAAAGTTATTAAAATTATTTATTTATTGGAATAAGGTATAATTTCATATACTGTTGAACATGTTTTTTCTTTTTATGTGAATGGTTTTAGAAACAGAATTCTACTTACATTTCCCTTTTAAATTTGATTAGTACAATGAGTACATTAATTGATGTTGTTATAAATACAGCTTGTTGTTTGTAATGATTTATCTGATGAAGTCTACATAATATGACGAAAACGCTGAGGGAAACTTTTAAGGCGTTAATGTTATTTCTTTGGTGTGCCTTGTGAATTTATCTTTTTTTTGGACATTAAACTTCGGTATTTGATTTTACCCGACCGCTCCTTTGCACTTTGATTTATTTTTGGTGTTTTTAGTGCATTTCCACCATTCTGTTTGGTATTTTGTTATGGTTGTTTAGGGAAGCTTTGATGCTTTGAGACTTACAATATATTCCATGTGCCTTTCTATACAATTTTTGTAAATAAATATACATTTCTATACAGCTACAGTAAGAAGAAAAGTTATTTATATATATATATATATATATATATATATATATATATATATATATATATATATATATACATACATACATACAGAAGCTGTAAAGAAAGATGGCAGTTGTTCCATTAAGAAAAAGAAGACATTACAAGAAGAATGTAAGATGTGACAGAGAGGTGTCAAAGTACAACAAAGATTCTAGTTGATTTTAGGCGCAGCAGTGGAGAAAGACAGAATTGATATTCTGCAGAAAGTGAGATTGAACTAAGAAAGTGAATTAGTTTTTGTGGCTACATTATGAAGGCAGGTTTCACCTCCTGAAATATGTTTTGGGTACCTGAGGATGGAAAAAATTGTCAGCTCCATGACACAGAGGAATAGAGTCCCCATGGCAAGCCATGTGATCAGGGATCATTTAGTCAGTCTGGTCCTGGAGGAGCAAAAATGGGGATAGAAAACAGTGAAGGGCATGTGATCATTTACCTCTCCAAGTGGGAAGGTAGTCATATGTCTGATGACATGAATTAAATCTAAGTTCCTCAATGGAGAATGGGGAACTAATGGATGTTTCTACTCAAAGGGGTGGGAAGTCTCACTTGTTTCAATTGCGAAAGTGGGTGACAGCCCCATACTATACCCATTATACAGCCAACCAATGGACCACTACTGGGCATGTGTTTGGAAAGTAGGAATTAACATTATAAAATCATCTGATAGCTGCCCAAATGCCATCTGAACAGTGATCAGCTCTCACCCTGTGACAGGTGGGGGACATGAAAACTAAGAAAGGTTAAGGCTAGCTAAGATCCCTGACTGTATGCCATGATAATAGCATGGGCACTCTAGTATGAACAGTAACTTCAGATATGCTTTGTATGAAAAATATTTAGTTATCAATGTTCATCCTAATCTGAGAGTTAAGAAAGATGTCGTGATGTGTAGGAGCTCTAGCATTAAACACAAAGTTGGCTGCTCTCTTATATATCTTATTAAGGTTTCCTTACAAATGAAATGTTGGGTTGCTGACAGCTATACCTCTCTACTACTCTCCTTAAGAATTCTGAGCAAACTATGTTTACAATTCCACATGCATGCAATTGATATTAAATAAATTTTTATACTGAAATGTCATGAATTCACAGGTCAGTTTAGTAAAATGTGATGAAACCCTCAGTTTTCTTTTGTTTTCATCAGTTTCGTTCAAATGCACAGATACAGTCTATGATAATAAAATCCAAAACACCCCCATAAAACAAGCAGATATTTCTTTTTAATAGGGAAACCACAAGATGTCCAATCAGTAGTTTAATCTATGTATAAGTACACTTTATCCCATAAAGAGCATTTTTTTTTCTTTTTTTGCATTTATCACTCCAATGTTTTTCTACTTTCAAAGACAAACTAGTGAAATAGCACCTGGTACCAAAAGGTGGTACTGGTTAGAGTTGCTTTCTTCCAATTTGTGGTAATAAAACTTTACGCTAAGACCACTGTGCTCCAAATTTTTAGGGGCCCACTAAGCTTGGTCATGCACCATTACCCCAAAAAAGATCGCATTGCTAGGCAAATTGAAATCTTCACTCCAGATTATCTGTGTAATTCTTTCTATCCCAGAAATGCTCCAGTGCTGGAAATTATGAAAATATGTGTCCCAGTCTACCACGTGCACATACAAAAACACACACCTGCCACATACCTCTAATCCTTGTCAGATTGAAAAGTTTGAAGGATTCTGGAACTAAATAATTGCATTGGTAGACAAGAGATGGACTGGCAATTTTTAACCAATACTTGGTATTATCAGCAATGGTTAGAACATCTTCAGCCATTCATGCGAACATCTGGTCAATAAAATGAGGTGCAGTGTACAAATAGTCATAGATATCTCAGTTCAATAAAGAAACCAATCTAACCTATGCTGCTTGTCATGAAGCCACATTTATGTTCATAGGTTCATAGGTTCATAGGTTCATACTAGGCTATCTGCCTGAGGGCATTTACAAGCCTAGCCCATAGTTTTGTGGCTTACGCCACCCCTTTAGTATGGGGAACTATACCCATTATTTTGCTGTGCCTCTGTTGAGCAGTGACACTGAGGTAATCCCTGGGGTATATCTGCGATCTCCCATCCATTTGTCAAGATTTCTCTTGAACAAGGCCAGCGAGGTGCTCTGCCTCACATATACCGGGATTTTATTCCACAGCATAGGGAGTCTTTGGGTGATGAATCTATCCCTCCAGCACGTCCTATTAATAGCCGTGTCGAGGTTTAAGTCTCCCGCCCTTGTGGCTCTGACGGATCTAGATTTTTTGAGGTGAAGCATATTCATCAAATCTGGGTTTGACATGGCCTTGTATGTTAGGCAAAGGTCACCTCTGAGCAAGCGGTGCGACTGAATAGAGCTGGAGTTCTTTCAGTCGGGCAGCATAGGACAGATGTTTGAGACCCTTTATCCTTTTGGTGAGGAACTTTTGTGGCCTCTCCAGCTGCTGCAAGTGTCGGGTCAGATACATTCCGAATGGGGCATTGTACTCAATCATTGGTCTGATGAGTGATGAGTATAGGGAGACTATGACCTCCCTTGATCTAGATGAGAATCCCTTCATGATAAGGTGGGCAATGTAGAAGGTCTTCCTAACTACTTTAGCTACATGGGTGTCGAATGACAGACTACTATCAACCTGGGTCCCCAGGTCCCTGATAACTTCTTCTGTGCTCAGTGGATTGCCACCTGTTTGGTAGCTAGGGGTAACCTTGTTTTTCCTGAAGGGTATGACTATGCATTTTTTGGCATTTAACTTTAGGCCATGGCTCTGGCACCAGTTATCCGTTTCTGTGAGACCCTTCTGAAGGATATCTGTGTCAGATGTGTTTTCTACTATGGCCCAGTTTGCAGTCATCTGCAAACTTTGTCAGCCATAACCCTCCTGTGTTTGCTTGTACTTTGGAAAAGTAGATGCCAAACAAGAGTGGGCCCAGGACTGAGCCCTGTGGTACACCACTTGTGACAGGCTTTGAGTCTGACATGGCACCAGCAACTCTGACCCTGTGGGTTCTGTCACTCAGCCAGTTTGCAACCCATCTTGTGATGTATGGGTTAACATTTAAACTGATGAGTTTTTCAATGATACCCGAGTGGGGTATTGTATCGAAGGCCTTCGCCAGATCGAGGTAAGCTGTATGGACTGCCTTTCCCTCATCAATGGCTTTGGTGACTGTTTCAAAAAAGTCAACCAAGTTTAGAAGGCATGATCTGCCTTTGACAAAGCCAAACTGGGATGGATCCAAAGTCTGCAAATTCCCTATGTCATTATTTATGAGGTCCATTATGATCCTCTCCATGGCTTTGCAGATAAGGCTTGTCAAGCTAATGGGACGGTAATTTCCAGGGTCGGTGGAGGCACTGCCTTTGTGAAGTGGGACCACAGTTGCAGTGCGCCACTCCCTGGGTACGTATCCAGAGGTAAGACTATGATTAAACAGCTGTCCTAGCTGTGGGTTTAATTCCTCGTTGAGTTCGTGGAGCACACAGCCGGGGACACCATCAGGTCCCATGGATGCTGTGTTTTTTGCTTTGGAGAGAGCAGTTCTCACTAGGGCGTTGGAGATGTTTGGGGGGCTGCAATCGCTTGGTATAAATATCTCTCCTTTTGGGGGGGAGAAGTTTGCACTGAACCTGTCAGCCAGTATGTTGACAATGTCTGTAGGATCAGTAATCTTCACATCATTTTGAACTAGTTCTGAGCATATCTGGGAGTTTCCTTCCAGGTTTCTAACATAGCTAAAGAAGGCCTTATGATTGTCTTTTGAGTCTTTAGCTATTTTTCTCTCAAAATTTGCTTTAGATGATTTTATGAGAGCTCTTAGTTTTTTACTTATAGTGATCAAGGGTGTCTTACCTTTTAAGGATTTTGCTCTATCTTGTAGTAGCTTCCTCCTTTTGTTGTAGAGTTTGTTTATGGCTGGGGTCCACCAGACTGGACGCTTGCCTTTGGTACAAAGAGTCTTTGTTTTGCTTGGGATTGCCTTATCCATGCAGTCCTGCAGGTGCTGGTAGAAGGCATTTGTAAGTGATTCAGCGGCTTGAGTACTGTTTTCCGCCGGCTCAGGGGCCTTAAAGGAGACCACACTAGTCTTTAGAAGTGTGAAGTCGGCTTTCGAGAAGTTCTTTACTGTGGTCTTTTTTATTTCAGGTGGGGTGGGATGAGGACCTCCAGCGAGATTAGTTTGTGATCTGATCTCACCAGTGAGGGGTATACTTCCGGTGTTGAACATTGTGCTCCCATGTTCATGATGATGAGATCAAGTATGTTTTCTCCTCTTGTGGGGATGGTGACTAGTTGTTCCATGGCATTTGAGTTTATGAATTCCAGGAACGTTTGGGCTAGGGTGTTTGGACTTGAGTAGTGTTCCCAGTCTATATTAGGGTAATTGAAGTCACCTAGTATGATGGTGTTTGGTGATACATTTATCCCCTCTAGTGTTTTCAGGAAGGCCATGTGAGGTTCCTGAGTTTGTGAGGGTGGCCTGTAACATGCTACAATTTGCAGAGCAGTCTTGCCTATGGTTAATTGCACCTGGATTGTCTCCGATGCATTGTGCGTTGCCACCAGTCTTGAGGTGTGGGTGTCTTTGATGAATATGGATACCCCCCCTCCTTTCTTGGTATTGTCCGGATTTTGGGGCCGGAACGCATGATAAGAGGTAAAACCTGATAGTGCTGGGGTGCTCTCAGGAGCCTTGAACCAGGTTTCTGTCACTGCACAGACATCGATGTTCTCCATACTGAGAAGGGCCTTGAGTGCGTGCATTTTGAGATTTAGACTTCTGGCATTGAGCAGCATTACCCTTAGTTTTTTCCTTTTTGTGTTCTAGGGTGGTAGGTTTAGAATTTGAGCCTTGCCTAAAAAGGCACTATGGGGTGGCAAGAGCCTTTGCCAATATCCAGAATCCCAGGGGTGACAGGTGCAAGCCGTCCCTTGCGAAGCAGCGTGGCTTGTCCAGCATGTCATCCCAGGTAGACAGACATTGGATCCCCTTTGAATGACACCAGAGTTTAAGCCAATTGTTAAAGCTGATCATCTTATCTCTGTATTGTGGCATCATTCTTGGTGAAGGTAGGATACTGCTCAAGGTCAGGGTCATACCTGCCTGGGCTACATAATCAGAGAGCTCCTCAATGTCTCTTTTCATGTAGTCCAAGGAGGTACATCTCAGGTCGTTTACACCAGCGTGGACAATGACTGAGTCGTATTTGTACCTGCTGTTGAGAGACCTGAGTGCTTGCGTTATGTGGCGGATTCTAGCGCCCGACAGGCAGCTTACTGTGACCTTCTCCTTACTCAGTCTGTTGAGCGGGACGTCAGTGTGTCTGACTATGGAGTCACCAATGACTAGTGTGTCTGGCATTGTGTTTGGCCTTAAGGGCTGTGACTGTTTGACACTCTGACTGTGAGGTCTATGTGTTGCAGGTGTTGTGTTCCGAGGTGGTGGTTGTTTGGGTGTCTGCTTTGGTGGCCTCTGCTGTTTTGGTAGATTTTTGATCAGAGCCGCCGAGTATGTCTTTGTGTGTTTATGTGTATGATTTGAGGTTGTGATGGTACTATGTGAGACTGGGTCTATAGTGTGTGTGGTAACCTTCTCCTCCTGACTGGTCTTGCCAGTCCTATGTTGAGAGAGCTCAGCCTCCAGTTTGGCCGTATAGTTGCATCTCTCGCATGTATTTGTGTTTTGTGGGAGGAGGAGAGGGTTGTCTGTGTACATGAGGCAATTGTAACATTGCCTCAATATTCCCAGGTTCACCAGCTGAGCAGGAGAGGGCACTAGCAACTGATCCCTTGACATGCTAGAAGGACTAGACAAAAAAACTTTAAAAGAGATTCCGGGGGACGTGGGTGACCGAGAAATGGGGGTTTGCCTTTTGGGGTGCTATCTATAAGAGTGCCGTATCAAGGTAATAAGTACTGTAGGAGCAAGTGCTAGGTTTAACAGATAGAGAAAAGTCTACTTGGAGTCAAGTAGAGATGATCTTTTTAGGTATTAGAGAAAGTGCTAGTAACAGGGATGCTTAAAGGTAAGATTGAAAAGAATGCACTCTGCAGTGTGCACTAGAGAAGTTAGATATGAAAGTAGGTAACTTGAGTTTTACCTGTTTAAAAAGTTAAGGTTTAGTGGAGAGTTACTATTTTTAAAACAGCAAGATGGACTGAAAGGGGTGGTTACTTTTGTATTTTGGTACTATGAAATACTGTAGGAAGGCCAATAAATTTAAATAATTGAAGGGGTGGAATTTCAAAAGTGATGGTTTTGTGATTACTCACATAAGCCAGTGAAAGTAGAGAGAAATGAGATATATGGTCAGATTAACATAAGAGGCGGGCAACTAGAAAGACAGTGGTATTTAACAAGACAACTTAAATGGGTGGTAGGGAGGGAAAATTCTGCCTGACTCAGAACAGAGAGAGATGTTACAGAAGAAGCCAATGAATCTTCCTTAGCAGACTCCTTTGATACTATGGCCTACCATCCCTTCAATCAATTTTCTAGATTCACATAACTAGCTTACCCCAAATAATGAAGTAGCATCAGAGAAGCTTAAATTATTTCCTTCAGCTACCAAATTATGCCCCATTTTAGTAGCTTCCTGGCCTACTACTCTAGTGTCCTCTTGCCCTTAACCTCACTAACTTCACATAGATATACCAGATCAATCAGTAAGGGCAAATATATCTTTTGTCTGTGTTATTTCAGCAAGAAAGAACACCAGGCACTGAAGAGTGAAATTTAGTCAATGCTTTCTGAGAAAAGACTTTTGAGTCATTGCAGATGAGTGACACACTAGCTGAGATCAGTCTATTTGTGAGTTCCCACATAATGTCCACTACAGTCAACATAGACATTTCATCTTGCATGGGGCATTGATTCTAGGCACCATCCACTAGGTAAGTATAGCAAGAGGAAATTCTAAAGCAGATGTAATAAGATTAGGGAATTAAACTTCTCATTCCTACTAGCTCTTTCTTAACTAGAATCTTGTAATATGCTCTAAGGCATAATGAAGCCCAGCAAAAACATGGGCAATCTCTTTTCCCAGCTATAAATCACAAAACAGATGCAGCAAAGACAACTACAACAATAAATGATAAAAATATTTTGGACCAGAAGGTACTACTGTTCTGTGAAGTACCATTAACCAGATCAATGGTTCAGACGTTTCTCTAATAATCCAAATTGCACACAAAAAATATATATTTGTAAATGTGGCACCTATAATAGGGATGTATTTTACAGATTATAACTGTGATTGTTCTTATTTGCATATACAGGCTTGTACAGTCTTAAACTCAACTTTCTGTTAGTACTACCTACGTAACAAGGATGTGTAAAGCATTCAGCGGTACAAAGCGCTTCAGTAGAATGGCAGTTGTAATGTCTGTTAACCCATAAGCATTTACCTAGGTTAGTACTATACAAATAACAACTGCAATGTATGCAATCAACTACAGCAGAAACAAATGCCACAGCAGCAGGTACCCTATCTTTTTTCAGTGATTACTAGGGATGTACCAAATTATTCTCCAGCTAAATTCTAATGCAGCTATTCCTTTACTTTATAAAGAAAACCAAGTTTCTTCTGTTTCTTTTGACTTCCTTACTCCCTAATAAAACATGTGGCCTTTAAATCCATTCATTATATGAGAATCATTGCCAAATTTCTTCCTTCCTTCTCTGTACTAATAGATGCAATATCTTTTGGAGTGTGTTCTCCTGTTTCTGGGTGGATATATTTACCCTCCTTAATTACTTTCTCAGTCACACCCTTGGGTACCCCCTATGAGATATCTGTTTCCCAGGTCCAACATTTCACCTAGAAATCTGTGTCATTGCCCAGGATGCCCTACAGCCCTTTAACAGTCTTATTTTTGTATGTAGTTAGGTTGTTTACTAAAGTAGGACAATAAACTGTTTCTACTCAAAAACCAAACTGTTAGGAAACATGAAAAAGAGTAAAACTCTGAATTTTCCACCAGCCCAGACCTTAAAGCAATACAATGCCAACACAAACCAGTATTTCAATCAAATAAGCATCTCCACATGTGGTTCACATTGGCATCATATTGCTTTGAGGTATGGATTGGTGGAAAATTCTGTTAGGAGACATGATTGGTGCTTTAGAAGTGGTGCTGATCATTTCCTGGAAACATTGTCACCACAATCAGTAAACAGTCACATACAAGTACACACACACACACGCACACACACACACACACACACACACACACACACACACACACACACACACACACACACACACACACACACAAAAACACAGTGTCTGTCTCTAAGGTGTAATCCATGATTCACATTTTTTTCACTCTAGCAGTCTCGCAGTTTTCAAATTTTCTATGAAGTACTTCCCTTTCTAGGCACACATGGATATTTAAGCACTGTATCTAACATCAGTAACATAATAACTCCTGATGACGGGATTATGCCAGCCCAAAAGCTTCAGAAACTGCAGAACCTATGTTGGTCCAAGAAAAAGTATTACATCACATCTGTGTTCCAATGTCTTGGTGTTTTTTTTCTGCATGAAAAATTAGATATGTTTCATGGGTTGAAATGTTTGATTCCTCTGGGTTCTGAGTGTTCACTGTAGAATTCTCTTGTTCAATCTGGTAAATGGGACTATTTAGACAGATGTGGTCATCAGACCCAACATCTTGAGAATTGCAGCCACTTTAGGTTAAGGGTTCTGTGAGAGACTTGTTACTTCCTTTACAATGCTGGAAACCCAATTTGGAGGTAATTTTGCTTTCTGACTGACAGTATCCAACTGACAGCCAATGAATACCAGTTGAGACTTCTCCATATTGACTACACTTGCCACAGTCACAGCAAGTACTCTTTTGCCATGTTGTTATTAGAAGAATTTCTACAGTGGAGACTGCTATGAGCCAGTTATCCATGTAAAGGTCAATCATTGCTCTGAGTAGTTGCTTGTGGGTTTCCAGACATGCATTTGGTAAACACCTGAGGGGGACTGTGGTACATACAAAGGACAGGGCTCAAAACTAATTGTGACAGCTCCCATCTGGAAGCACAAGAACCTCCTTGGTGCCTTCTCTATTTGTATTCACCATGGAGATCTAAAGGCATATCCAGTCTACTGTCTATAAATTCAGCACTATGGCCTACACCATGACCATTTGAAATGACTCTTTCTTCACATATTTATTTAGACAACTAGTTGTGAATGGGTCTGAGTTCTTTGTCCTTTTGGCACCAAGAAGAATACAGACCCTCTCTGATTTGGTAGGACCTCTTCATAGGTTCATAGTTTCATTGGTGTATACTAATCTAATGACCACTAGGGCCTTTATGAACCTAGCTTTGCAACTCAAATGTGACCCACAAATTTGATTTATAAGGGGGTGATTCACTGACTGCCTCTGTCCTTCAGAGATATAGGTTCCAGACCAAGAGTGAATTTCCAGTTGCACATCCATTGGTCCAAGTTATGCTTAAATAGTGATAGGGAGGAACTCTGCTTCAAATGAATGGGGACCCTGTTCCAGAGAATGGGAAGTCTCTGAGAAACATATTGGTCTCTCCAACATGTCCTATTCATGTTGGAAGCAAAATTTAGGTCTTTTTAATCTAGTAGTGCAGATGTTGTTTGTTTTGTGGATTTGCAAACGGTTCATCAGAATGGAGCCCAGGGATGCCTTGTATGCCATTCAAAGATCACCTCTTAAAAGTCTGTATGATACCGAGTAAAGAGAAAGGACTTTTAGGTGATAAGTGTAGGACATTGTGTTTACTGCCTATATTCTTTTTGTAAGGAACATTTGCAGACATTCCAGTTGCTGCATGTGTCTGATCAGATGCATACTGAAGGGGGAATTATACTCCATGATGTGTCTGATAAGGACTGAGTACAGTGGTATGATAACCTCTCTGGACCTAGATGTCATGCCCTTGATTATAAGTTGAGCATAATAGAAGGATTTTCTTACTACTTTCGGCACATGTTGGTCGAAGGCTAGGTTAATATCTACATAAATTCCCCATCCCTGACTAATGAATCAGCTTTTAGGGTTGTTTCATCAATGACATAGTTACTCAGGGTGTCCAACTTCACAAAAGGTACTATAATGCATTTCTTCATACTGAGGTTTAAATCATAGCTTTGGCACTGAGCATTTGCCTGTGTTAGATCTTCATGAGGGTGTTCTCATCTTGGGGGATGGGGGTGTCAATTACTGCTCATAGTTTTCAGTCATCTGCAAACTTGTTTAGCCAGAGGCCTTTGACATTGGCTTTGACATCCAAGAAGTAGATGCCACAGTGTTCCTGACACAGATATCCTTCAGAAGGGTCTCACAGAAACGGATAACTGGTGCCAGAGCCATGGCCTAAAGTTAAATGCCAAAAAATGCATAGTCATACCCTTCGGGAAAAACAAGGTTACCCCTAGCTACCAAATAGGTGGCAATCCACTGAGCACAGAAGAAGTTATCAGGGACCTGGGGACCCAGGTTGATAGTAGTCTGTCATTCGACACCCATGTAGCTAAAGTAGTTAGGAAGACCTTCTACATTGCCCACCTTATCATGAAGGGATTCTCATCTAGATCAAGGGAGGTCATAGTCTCCTATACTCATCACTCATCAGACCAATGATTGAGTACAATGCCCCATTCGGAATGTATCTGACCCGACACTTGCAGCAGCTGGAGAGGCCACAAAAGTTCCTCACCAAAAGGATAAAGGGTCTCAAACATCTGTCCTATGCTGCCCGACTGAAAGAACTCCAGCTCTATTCAGTCGCTACCACTTGCTCAGAGGTGACCTTTGCCTAACATACAAGGCCATGTCAAACCCAGATTTGATGAATATGCTTCACCTCAAAAATCTAGATCCGTCAGAGCCACAAGGGCGGAGACTTAAACCTCGACACGGCTATTAATAGGATGTGCTGGAGGGATAGATTCATCACCCAAAGACTCCCTATGCTGTGGAATAAAATCCCGGTATATGTGAGGCAGAGCACCTCGCTGGCCTTGTTCAAGAGAAATCTTGACCAATGGATGGGAGATCGCAGATATACCCCAGGGATTACCTCGGTGTCACTGCTCGACAGAGGCACAGCAAAATAATGGGTATAGTTCCCCATACTAAAGGGGTGGCGTAAGCCACAAAACTATGGGCTAGGCTTGTAAATGCCCTCGGGCAGATAGCCTAGTATGAACCTATGAACCTATGAACCTAAGAAGTGGGCCTAGCACAGAGCCCTGGGGAACTCTAATGGTGACCGACCTCTTTGTGGAGGTGGTGTCACCAATTCTCACCTCCTGAATCCTATCAGTGAGTCAGCTAGCTATCCAACATTTATAAAGAGGTTAATACATACTTCTGTAATTTTGTTGACAATATCTGAGCGAGATTTTGTATCAAATGCTTTAGCCAGATCTAGGTAGGCAGAATGCACAGTTTTCCCCTCATCCATTGATTTAGTGACCTTTTCAAAGAAAACCACCAGATTCAGTAAGCATGACTGTCCTTTGACAAAGCCAAACTGGGATGGATCCAGTGTCTGGAGGTTTCCTAAGTGCTTGTTGGTAATTTCCAAGATAAATCTTTCCTGACATTGCAAATGGAACTAATCAGACTATCGGGTCTGTAGTTTCCAGGAGCTGTTAAAGGTCACAAAGCCTGTTTTAAGACTATAGTTAAATAATGACCCCAGGGATGCTGATAAGTCATACTTTAGACTGTTCTGGAGGCATCCTGAGATGTTATTGGGGCCCACCGAGGCAGAGTTCTTGGCTTTAGCAAACACAGCCAGTGCATGCTATTTTTAGATGAAGAGATTATGTTTGAGGGTATTTTGGGGGGATCACTGGAGTTGAGCGGAGTAAAGCTGGGACTGAATTTGTCCAGTAACAGGTTCACTATATTGTCAGGTTCAGTGAATGTGGCACCATTAACCCCCAGTTCAGTACACTGCTGTGTGCATCCCTTGAGTTTTCCAACATAGCTGAAGAAGGCCTTCTGGATATCTTTCATCTGGGAGGCTATCTTAACTGCAAAACTGGGTTTGCTGGATGTAATTAGCCCTCTTAGTTGCCTATATAGTTTTATGGGGAGTTTTTATCTTTATGGAAATTACCCTTTCTGATTTTTGCCATAATTATTTCCTTTTGGTGTATATCCTGTTTAATTTGGGATGCTACCAGGACAGTTTGCTTCTGTGGCTAGTCCTGCTTACTTCTGGTAGTTACAGCAGCCTCTATGCAGCCACTGGCATAGCTTTACAGAGTTCCTGAGAGCAATTCAGCATAGGATGCTGTGTTCTCAAGGTCTGAAAGGGAATTTGGAAGGGCACTGAATTCTAACAAACCATAACATAATAAAAGGTAATTTGCCTTGGAATAGTTACTAACTGTTACTGGTTTTAATGGGATTATGGAGTTGATTTTGATTTCAAAAGAGACAACTTGATGATTGGACCTTACCAGTGAGAATGAAACATTGGGGGGCACCATAGTTGTGAGCATGAGGTCCAGTATGTTGGAGCATCTAGTGGGTATATTCACTATTTGGGTGTTTGTATTTATTTGTGTTTGTATTTATGAAATCCAGGAATCTCTGTACCTGTAAATTTGAGGTCATGTAAGATTCCCAATTTATAGATTTATTTATTTATTTACTTTATATTTGCTTACCGAGGAGGTGCAACTGGGCTGGTAGGCCTTTATCAGTGGAGGCCCAGGGAGAAAAGTTCCATAGTACAATTTAACACGCACACAGTATTTACATATTAGTTACACATTAGTTATACAGTAACCTTAGTTACAGAGTAGAAATAAATAATTTATAATCCCCTGGATGAGGGAAAGTCAGTACATACAGCTTACCTTGACCTGGCCAAGGCCTTTGACACAATCCCCCACTCAGGCATCATCAAAAAGCTAACACAACTTGGTGTTAATCCCTATCTCATCAGATGGGTGGCGATAGGACCCACAAGGCCAAAACAGGCACCACCACTAACTCCAACAGCAGACCTATCACTAGTGGTGTTCCCCAGGGATCAGTCCTGGCTCCACTACTGTTCGGCATTTACTTCTCAGAAGTCCAGGCAAAGACAAAGGGTCTGTGGCTGATGAAGTTTGCGGATGACTGTAAGTTGGATGCTGTCACTGGCTCCCCAAATGACAGTAACATACTGCAAGAGGGTCTCACAGCTAAAAATAACTGGTGCCAAAGTCATGACCTTAAGTTAAATGCAAAAAATGTATTATCAAACCATTCGGCAAAAACACGGCCCTTACTGATTACCACAACAACGGCAAACCCCTAAGCACACAACCCGTTGTGAGAGACCTGGGTAGTCAGGTTGACAACAATCTCACATTCGACCATCATGTGGTGGCAATTGGCAAGAAAAGCCTTTTACTTGGTTCATCTCATAAGTAAAGAGATTGCATCCAGAAAAAAGGAGGTTATTACCTCTCTGTACTCCTCTCTCATTAGACCTATAATTGAGTATAACATCCCGTTTGGTATGTATCTTTCCAAACCACTACCCTTTTACTAAATATCATATAGATTGCTCAGAGATAATCTGTGTCTCGCCTACAAGGCAATATCAGACCCTGCCCTACTAGACATGCTCCATATCCGTAAGTCTAACTCCTTGTTCATTACCCACTCAATAGGCCTAAATCTAATATATGACATCAACAAAACCTGCTGAAGAGACAGGTTTGTCTCCCAGAGGCTGCCCCATCTCTGGAATAGATTTCCCATACATGTCAAACAGAGTACCTCGTTGACCCTCTTCAAGTGCAACCTTGATGAGTAGATGGGAAACCAAAAATTTGTCCCAGGGGTTCCACCTTTGTCTCTCACTGACAGGGGTGACAGGTGCTGACTCAGGTTTCTTTTTTGGGGATAAACTCTTGGGTAGGCTTGTAAAGGCCCCAGGACCATTAGCCTAGTAACCTCCTATGATCCTATGATCCTAAAGAATATCAGAGTGCAAGGTAATGTGTATAGAATACCAGAATACAATACAGACAATAATGCATCAGCTACTCTTTTCTACAGTGACTAATGCGCACAAGTTATAGTGCCAGATAGGTTACAAAGGATACATTTGGAGAGGTTAAGGAGATGAAATGGGAGACAGAATGATTTCAGGAGAAAAGTGTTTATATAGGAGTGTGCAAGCTATAGAAAGAGGGAAACAGTTAGTAGAAAATATGGTGAAGATACAGAGAAGAGATGAAGTCGGACAAAGAATGAAAGGGAGGAAGGTGTTTACATAGGACTGTGGGAGTGAGGGAAAGAGGGAAATAGAAAATATGGCGCATCAGCCTGGGGCTGTGCATGAGCAGAGCCAGTTGTCAGTTAAGAGTGCCCTGAGAAGTTGTTTAAATTGGGATAAGTTGGTGGTATTTCAGATATGCTGAGGCATGGCATTCCCGTCCCTTCATGTATGATTAGAGTAAAGAGAATCACGGAAAGTGTTGCTAGATTTTTGTGACTTTTAATAGGAATTTATCAGAAGACCTTAAGGTCCTATTATTGGAATAGAGTTCTAGTAAATTTTGAAGTGCTGATGGTTAGTATATTATAGTATGGGCGCTCATGAGTTGTTTGAGGGATAGGAAGTTGGGAAGTTCTAGCCTATTTAGTTCGTGAAGAGCTGCACACTAGTGCTATCTATGTGGTGAATCTGTGGAAAATTTGGCAACTTTATTTTAGCAGGCTTTGAGTTTTGCTGGGTCAGTTTTCTTAAGGTTGGTGAAAATGGGTGAGGAATACAGTAGGATAGACAGTAGGTGGGTCCTGGTGATAGTTTGCCTGATGGAACTAGTGAGAAATGATTAGACTCTGTAGAGGGAGACAAACTTTATGAAGCCGCGTTGGTGAAGCAGTAGCATTGTCGCCTCACAGCAAGAGGTTCTCACGTTCAATTCTCGGCTGGAGCACCTTCTGTGTGGAGTCTGTATGCCCTCCCCGTGGTCGAGTGACGTTTGAAAGACATGCGTGAATGGGCGTGCCTTAGTTGAAGTTTGGGTGTCGGGTTGGCACCTCGGCACCATAAAAACCTACTGCCAATCATCAGCGGACCAGAGTTCCGCTGTGGTGACCCCTAAATGGTAAAAGCCGAAAGAAGAAGAAGAGACAGTCAAACTTTATATGGGTCTTTTTTATGACTAGTGCTATGTGTTTATTGAACCTCAAGTTGTTGTCAATTGTGATTCCAAGCAGTTTAATGTGAGAGGCAGGTTCAATTTTGGTGTTGTTTGCTGAATGGTTGAGGAGGGAGGATGTCAGGTCAGGTGATTTGTTATTGGAAAAGAGCATTAATTTAGCTTTGTTAGGGTTGAGAATAAGTTGACAGACAGAAAGCCAAGATTCTGGACTTGAACCTTGTGGGGCACCTACTGTGACAGGTAACAGGGAGGGTAGATCACCCTGCCATCTGACTGCTTGTTACCAGTCGGATAGGTAATTGTGAAGCCAGGAGAGAGTGGTTTGGTTTAGGTTTAATGAAGTAAGTTCACTGAGGAATCTATGGTGGGAAACTGTATCGAATGTCTTGGACATATCTAGGAATATGGAGGAAACTAGTTGTCTATTGTTTTTGAGTTGGTTGATTGTGTTGATGAAGCTTATAAGGGTGGTTGTGGTACTGTTACTGGGTCTGAAGCCATGTTGGGAGTTGGTAAGTAGGTTCTTGCCTAGAACGTAATTCATGAGTTGAGTGTGTATACATTTTTCTAGAATTTTCGAAAGTGGGCATAGTATAGCAATTGGTCAGTAGTTTGAGAGACCTGTTGAGGTGCCACTGTTATGGAGAGGGGTAATATAGGAGATTTTCCAGAGTTTGGGAATATATTGTTCTGAGATGGAATGGTTGATTAAAAGAGAGACGGGGTAAGCGATAGTGTTGGCTGCTAGCCTGAGATAGTCGGTTGGCAGTTGATCTGCTGCTAGAGATGTAGGCTTCGGTTTGCTGATAGTTTTAATATTATTGTGCTGGTTTAAATAGATTTTAAGATGAACAGATTAGAAATTGCTTCAGCTTTTGTAGGAACGGACAGGAGAGTATTGTTATTTTTCATTAGTGATAATATAGAGTTAGTGAAATATTTATTAAACTGGGTGACTATGCTGTCAGTAGTATTTGAGTTGATGGGGTTGGAGTTGATTATAGGCCTGGTTGAAAAGTTGTTTTATGGCTCCCCAGAATCTTTGTTGGTTATTTTGCTGTTTTTGCTGGGTCTTAGTAAAATATGTGTTTTTTTATCATCCTTGATCTGTTTTTTGAATTGTTTCCTACTTGATGGTAGTGATCTAGGGTGGTCTGACTTTTGTTTACCTAATTTTGTGCCCAGGCTTTGTCTGTCAGCTTCAGCAGTTCTTTGGTATCTCTAGACAACCATGGTGCATAGGTAGATTTTACTCGTACATTCGTGGAGGGATTTAGGCTGTTTAGTATGTTTAATTTTCAAGAATTTGGTATTAAAGTATTGTACAGCAGAGTCAAGTTGGAGATGCTTTAGGGGAGTCCAGTCACAGTGCTGGAGAAGAGATATGAAAATTTCAGGTGAGAAATGTTTTTTGTTGTGAATTTGTTTATATGTGGCATTTTTGTGGGGAGGTAAAGGCGTTGCCTAAGAAGATAGGTAGTATCATAATCACTGAGGCTGTCAGGGAGGTAACCTGATAGATAGGCTAGGGATGGTTTGTTGGTTAAGGTCCAGTCAAGTGTTGAATGTCTTTTAATGTGTTTATCTGTTCTGGTTGGGGATTGTATAGTTTCAGGGGTTGTCAGAGGCAAAGATGAGTCAGTCTATATTGAAATATCTCATTATTATGGTTTCCTGATTAAATGTAGAGGAACACCAATGAAGAAAGGTTTTGGTTGTGGAAAGGCTGTTGTCAGGTGGGATGTAGATTGAAATAATGATTATATATTTTTGGGATTAATTTCAAAATAGATAATTAATATTTCAGTGTCAGTGAGTTCTGGTGGGTTTAGTTCAATATGTTCAACTTTTAGTGTATTTTTACAGATTACAGTTGCACCACCACTGCATTTGTGCACTCTGTCTAACCTGGTGTTAGATTTCATTGTCCATTATGTGAGGTTTTAGCCAAGTTTCAGTTATTATCACTATGTCAGGGGAGTATAGGGAGAGGAAAGCATGAAACTTGTGTACTTTGTTTGTGAGGTCTTCAGATTCTTATTGAGAAGCAGAAGGTCAGAGCTATTATGTGATACATTTGTGAAGATCCTGGAGTGGGGGCAGATGATGTGTTGATTGTCTGATGAGCCATTTTAGGACCCGGTGGACGGATGTCTCCGCTTTGTTTGAAGGCAGATATTTTATGTAGGAATGGGTGTAGAAATTTGGGTGTCAGTCTGGAGTATTTGCAAGTTAGATAGGGAGTAGCTGGTTGTTGTGCATATCTATATGCAAAAAGTTATGTATCGGTGCTTTTAAACAGATATGGTGATATGGAAATGTTTGTGTATGTGGTGCAGGGAGGAAAGTTAAAATGATGGGTAGGAGAAGATGTTTTAGTGATTAGCTGATTGTGATAAGAGGTCAGGTGTAGGACTGATTAGTAAAAAAGGGAGAGAAGTGTGTAACAGTAACATTGCTGGATAGAGGGAGTTGGTTGTACTGGTTTAGTTAGAATTATTATTAGTGGATGTGTGCTAAGATTAGATTATGTTACGCTGGGTGGTGATATGTTGATGGAGGTAGATGGAGGAGTGAGTTAATGGTTTAATGGGGGGTAGTTAAGTAGTGAGTTGTATGTGTCTTATTAAGCAGTAAAGCTGGCGATTGGATAATTAGGTGTTGTAGGTGTGGCTTGGTTAAAAATAAATGTAGTTGTAGTGGGTGTGGGTCAGAATTGTGGATAGGGTAGGGGAGCAGAGTGAGCCTGAGCAGAGTGGGGGGGCGAAAGGAGCGAGAATCAGTCAGACTTGGATATTGGCTGAAAGTGAAGAAAACAATCAGTAAGTAGAACGTTGTTTATTAGAAGACCGTTTACACTGATTCAGAAGGGAAATATATTATGCTATTTGCTATATATAGAGGAAAGGCTTGTTAGTAGGAATTTTGTAGTATTATAGTCAGGGTGAGAAGTTGAAATATAATGGGGGAAACTCAAAGATAATTAAAAATACTATGTAGAGGTGACAGGGCCAAAATAATGGGATGAAAGTTAAGTATACTGTAGACAAGGTAGTTTAATAACTATAGCTGGAAAGATGGTAGTGCTGAGAGGAGGTCAGAGTAAAGTAGAGGAAGGAGGATAGGCCAGATCTAATAGCTTGAACAAAGAAGGAGGGGATGGAGTGGGGAGCAACAGGGGGAACGGTGATGTGTGATACAGCTATGAGGAAGTATGGAACATAAACACTAAGGTAACAAAAACACCTTTAACACACACTATTAGCCCATGAAATGTAGCTGTTTGCTGGGGTCCGTGGCTTGGATAGTGTCTGTTACCTGTGGCTAGTAATAATGAGGTTGCTGGTGTCAGGAGATTTGACAGGATCTTTAACCTTGGAAAACGTAAGAACAGAGTAGAAGGTTATGATCTGTAAAGGTATAATTAGGATGACTTAGTATATAGATTAGAGAAGAGCATGGGGTAAAGGTGGTAGAATAGGTTGGAAATTAGATAGGGAGAAAGAAAAAGCAGTTGTTAAAGGGTCATCAGTAAACAATAGGTAGCAAAAACATTAGAGAGCAAAGTCAGCAGTCATTACTTTTTAACAAGACAGTCTTCAGTATTATTAAACAGAAAATGACTGTCTACAGAGTTATAGAGTGTTGGGTATCAGCAGCATACAACAAAATACATTTTGAATCATTTGCATACAATTATAAATGCATGTAGTTGTGTATGGGGAAACGCAAGCAGGTTAATTGCAGTGAGAGCCTATAATACAGTCCAGTATGATAGGCACATTTACTGTTATTACCCTACTAAAATAAAGCTTTCGGCTTGTTTTCAGTGGCTATAGCAATTGGTATAACAGGAGTGCAGTCTTTAGTATATCAGGTATTACTTGCACAAATTTTCTTTGTTGTGATTAAAACTACAACTGCATGTGCAGCCCACATTTATTTAGTTATTAGGCTACTGCATAAATAAATGATAGGTGATTAGGTAGCCAGTATTATACAATAGTCATTGTCCTGCTGGTCCAGATGTATGCAATATTCAATATGTAAAGACACATTCTGAGATTTCACTATGAGAGCCCCAAGGAATGCAATCTTTTAATACATCAACCATTACAAGCACTTATCCACCTTCTAGCTATTCTGCAGCTAATACAGGTGAATTACTCTACATCTGCAAGTGCAAACTTTACATATATGTTTTGTAAACTGAGTGACCCACGTTTGCTAAGTATGGTTTGAATGCAAGGCTAGAGACTTAGCAGTTTATTGAATTACATGTTGTGTGGGCATTTAACAGGCAGCACTGCACATGCTGTGTGATCTCCACTAGCTGGGAATGCATTCAAAAGTAAGATAAATGGACCCACACGTGCTAAGTAACAATACAAAAACAATGGTATAAGTATTCAGAATACAGTCCTTTTAAACAGATGGAAGTTACAGTTCTTATAATACATACCTTCTGGATAAGTATTAACACAAAAATGCAGATAAATGCAGTGAATACAATGGACCCATGCTGACTAAGTACTCAATACACAACAATAAAAAACAACAATATAAGCCTTCAGAATGGAAGTTACAGTTCTTGCAGCACATACTATTTAGATAAATACTGTAAAGCAGAGCAGTACGAAAGTGCAGTTAAATGCAGTGAGTTATCTCAGTGAGCTATATGCACATCACCTAATGGAAGGGATGGATTTCTAGCAAGCTATCAAGGGCAGAAAAGGCATGGGAGAGTAGCATACAGTTTTTAAATTTCACAAAGTGTGTAATTAAAGTTTCCCATGATTAGCATGTTAGGTTGGATGGTAAGTGTCTCCAGTAGGTCCAAATATGCATTGTGAGCTTCTTCAAACATGAAGGGTGACATATAGCTTGCTTGGATATGGTGCAGGATCTGCACGTGGTGGAACTCCAGCATGTCTTCCTGTTTGACCTCCCTAGAAGTATGCTTGATACTGATGCATATTGAATCACTCCCACCTTTAGCCCTTGTCTTAGCAGCTACTGGTCTAAAAGTGTGGAAGGTATTGAAATCTTGCACTGCTGGAATACTTTCTGCCACTTTAAACACTTTAAACCACATCTTAGTAACTGCACAGATGTCTATATTTTCAAGTGTGAGGAAGATTTGGAGGAAGTGAATTTTTTTTTTTGTGCTCCTGACATTGAACAGTAACACCATGATGTTCAGTTGAGCTAATTTTGCTATGTTGGTATGTTTTTCAATTTGGCATTGCCTAAAAAGGCACTACAAGAGTGGATGAAGTTTTATCCAGTATTTGACAGATTAGAGGGGAAAGGTACAGACCTTTATTTGCAAAGCAACATAGTCTGTTAACCATGTTCTCTCAAGCCGACAAATATTTGATCCACTCAGAATAACACTAGAAAGGCAACTAGTTGTTGAAATAAATAATTTTTTGCTCATATTGCGGTATCATCCTCAGTGATGATAATATGCTTCTCAGCGCTAGGCTTGTACCAGCCTGAGACACATTGTCTGAAAGCTCCATAAAGTCTCTCTTCATATACACCAAGGAGGTACATCTTAGATCATTTATCTCTACATGAACTATGATGGATCCATATTGGTACCTGTGGTGTAATGACTTGAATGTGTGCATAATCTGGCCAGTCCTAGCTCCAGATAATTAACTAACAGTTATCCTTTCCTTGTTTGGCCTGGTTAGAGGGGTATCAGTATATCTTACAATGGAGTCTCCTATGACGAGAGTCCTGGGAAGTCTGTTTGCTTGCCTTAAGGGCTTAGTGTGGTGCTAGGTGTTGTTTCTTCTGAGTGCCTTTGGGCTTGCTGAGGCATAGCTTTGACAATGGGCAGTCTATGCGATCTTTGTTGTTTAGCAAGATTGCTTTTTGGTCCCTCATCATACGTTAGTCTATGTGTGTGTGTGTGTGTGTGTGTGTGTGTGTGTGTGTGTGTGTGTGTGTGTGTGTGTGTGTGTGTGTGTTGTGTGCTATGTGAGGTAGGTGTTGTGTGTGCAATTTTGACAACCTGAGGTGCATTTTTATGTGAGAGTTTAGCCTCCAGTCTCATTGTGTAAGGACAACTCTCACATACTGTGCCTGCTTCTTTAAGGATTAATTTGTTCTTGGTAAGCAGCAGACAATTGCTACATTGTCTCAAGATGCCAATATCCAGCAAAATGGCTACAGAGAAGTTAAGAAGTTTCGTAACCATACTGTCCAGTACTTTGACTGGTAAGCTACAAGGGGGTGGTGTATTGGGGTTAGAAGACTTTTAAGAATGCTTTGTTGGTGCAGACTATTAAGGTCACTTTATTGGGACAGATTATGTTTAACAGTACTAAATGCTACAAACTTTAAAATGTACATAATACTGAATGCTACTAAATCTGTAGGTATTGCCACTAGACGTCCAAGTAGTTGCTCAAAGTCGATCAGCGTGCAAGGTGTTTGCTCTATACTGCTGCTTTACAGGGTACAGCTTTATGGAAAATTTACCTTCTAAGTGTCTGCTTCTGTACAGAGCACTGCTAACCCACACAAATGAGCAAAATTTATAGCAGCACAGAAAAAAAAAACTCAGAAAACTAACTAAAGAGTTTGAATGATTCTTTTCTGTAGAAGGAAAAGCCTAACTTCAAAGTAGGAACCTGTTTCTGTAGTCCGGCTGTGGAGACCACGCAGATAATCTTAGAATCAGAAGCACACATCTACAGAAAATCCACAGTACAGTAGTATCTGCAGAAGGAGTTAATGATTCACAGACTCAAAAATCCATTTAATGTCCACAAATGTGGTTGCAGTAAGTAATCCTTTTTCCATTTTTGCGGTATATGTCATAGGTGAGAATGTACAAAGTTGTAAGGGTGCTATATTTGGGCCTAAAACCGTGTTGCCTTTGTACAATAATGTTATATTTTAATATGTTAACCAAGCTCTAGTCATAAATCAATCTTTGTAAAATTTTGGTCATTAGGTCAATTTTCATTATAGGTCAAATATCGGTAACTGTTTTGGGTTGTGGGATTTTTGGCAAAGGCTGGGTAGTTGCATGATTAAATTGCTGTGGTACAGATATTGTCATGAGTGATAGCTTAAAGATGTGGATGCAGATTCAATAAAGCATATAAGGTCCGCTAAAACAATGTGCATGTCATGGCGCGATGCACACATGATTGTGTAATGTTTTGTATTTAGTAAGTGGCTTCACATGGCATGTTGAGCAACCCAAACAAGGTAAACATCATGACATGCTAACTACAACATAAGCAGATGAAATGTATGCTAATCAACCAATCCAAGATGGAGGCACTATTCAACAAGCTATAAAGCAACCATCAGTGCTGATTTTCCATGCAAATTCCAAAACCTATTGGAATGCAGCCATGGAAACTAGGCTACACGGAAAGAATGTAAGGGACTGCTATTGCGTTTATTCATGTGTATGTACAACAGGCCCATGTCTATGCTGCTGCTGTTGCTGCTGCTAATAGACTACTGCCAAAAGGAGAAGGATTTTTAGATCACATTTAAATTTTCGTAATTTGCATGAGGGGAAATTATAGAGTGCTACAGGGTGGATAGAGACACACCACAGGAACTCTGCAATCTCTGTCATCCTCAACTGAGGGCAAGGGCAAACCAAGGGGAACTGATACCAGGTGAAGACTAAAGTATGTGTAACACTTAGAATTTTAGCTACAGGAACCTTCCTGAGACCAACTGTGAACATGCTGGGAGTGTCACAGGCATCAGCATCCAGGATTGTCCATCAGTTCCTGAATGCTATGCTTGAACATGCCAGTGAGTATATATTTTTTCTGTACACCTGAGGACAGAGCCAGAACTATGCAAGAGTTCTACCCTGTAGCACACTACCCTGATGTCAAGAGTGCCATAGATTGTACACATATAGTAATCAAGGCACCACCCGGGGAACAGGAAAGGGTGTACATAAATAGAAAGGGCTACCATTCCATTAACTACCAAGTCATGTGTGACACTAAGGGAATCATTCTGAATGTGTGTGCTGGCAACCCAGGCAGTTATCATACATCACATATCTGGTGCAACTCTCAACTGTATGAGATGTTTACTAGAGGGATATCAGCCAGGGTCATTTACTGAGGGATGCAGGTTATGCACTAGAACTGTGGCTGATGGCGCCCATCAGAAATGCACACTCAGCAATTGAAGAATGTTATAATGAGGCACACGCTCAAACAAGAAATATTATAAACCATGTGTTTGGGCTGCTGTAATTGTAGTTCCAGTACCTAGATACATCTGGGAGAGCCCTGCAGTATAATCCCAGTATATGTGCTGAAATACTCACCATCTGTGCCATGCTTCATGGAATTATACTGAGAAAACAGCTTCAGTAGGAACAGCAAGGGGAAGGGCTACACATCCCACCATCACTGGCAAGGTCACTACAGCCACATGCAGGTGAGGAGGCAAAAAAGGAACCACCAGCCACTGTGGGTTTAGGCAGGCATAGACATGCACAATATGGGATCACACTCACCAACAGGCAACAGATAGCACACACACTCACCACCTAAGAGGCTAAAACTTTCATCCTATGCACATACATACAGTAACATTGATGCCAGGCAACACTCACAACCTTTACTTATCCATGTAACGGCTGTGCATTACTAGTATCAGACAAAGTCAGCCCTGAACTAAAACTCTTGCAACTGCTCAATTTCCAAGGTAAGTGTTGAACCTGGAATATATACCTACCTACATACATACATACATACATACATACATACATACATACAAATGTTTCAAGCACGGGCATTAAAGCCCTTCTAGCTTGCCAATATGCCAAAACACGTGTTACCATAATAAATGTCCAGGCTGTTCTTAAAAATATCTAAACTAGTACTTGCTTTAATGTAATTAGGTAATCTGTTCCAAGCATCAGCTACTCTGTCAGAGAACCAATTAGTACACTTTTCATTCCAATATAATCTTCTACATAGGTTACCTGATGATTCTCTAGTTCTTTTTGATAACCCCAAATATTCCCAGAGGTAGTTATCTCTAAATGCCCTATATACCTGAATAAGATCTCCTCTTAAATATCTGTCAGAGACACTGTACAAGTTCAGATATTTTAGTCTTTCATAATAACTTAGATTTTCACATTCATGGATGCCCTTAGTATATTTCCTCTGTACTCTTTCCAGTTTTATTCATGCTTGTTTTCCTATAGGCTTTCCATACTGTTATTCCATACTCAAGTTTGGGTATAATGTAACTAGCAAACAATGACTTCATTATATTTGATTTCCTAGACTTTATAAATCTTTTTATACAACCTATAGTTCTATAATTATGATTACCCTATTGGTTGATATGATTAGAAAAACTCATAGCTGAATCTACCCATATACCCAGGTCCTTAAATGAGTCTACAGTTTCAATCACTGTGTGCTGTATTAAATATTCACCTTTCAGTTTATGTCTCCCAAATCTCATATGCTTAGTTTTTTGATGTATTTATCAACATATTATTCTCCTGTGCACAAATGGTCAACTTAGTCAAATTATTTTGCAGACATGCCTTATCTGTAACATTTGTAATCAATTTACCCAATTTCAGGTCGTCAGCATATAGACTGTAGAACACCTCAGATGAAACAGTGAGGTCTGAAAGATGCAATCTAACCAAGTAAGGGCCTAGTACAGAGCCCTGTGGGACATCTTGACTGTAACCAAGGATTTCATCTGTTCATTTTGTGTATGATACTTGCCATGTCCTATTTGTAAGCCATGCAGCTATCCATCTTATCAACAGTACATCAATACCTAGTTGTACTAATTTATTGATCAGTGTTTTGTGCATGACCCTGTCGAATGCTGAAGTTAAATCTATATAAATCACAACACAGCACAATTTTTCATTCATAGCTGTTATTATGTTGTTATAGAACATCATGTTACAGGTGGTAATAGCTCTATTTTCAACATATGCATGCTGATATATGGTTTCAAGTCCCAACCTATCCAGTTCTGACAATAACTTATCCAGTATTACCTTGCCCATTATTTTTCCACAACATGAAAGTAGACATAAGGGTCTGTATGATTCTGTGTTTGTCCTACTCCCCCTTCCCTTAAAGACAGGTTTAATAAGTGCATGTCTCCAATCTTGAGGAATCTCCCCATATTTATATGATCTAGTGAATAATAGATGTAATGGCAGTGTAAGTTCTTGCTTAAGTGTTCTCAGGTCATTGTTACTTATTCCATCTCCTCCCTGTGCTTTGTTTGGATCCAGTTTGCACAGTTCTTTTTCAATATAATCTAATTTGATTCCAGTATCTGGGGTTACCTGGATGTCACTAGGACAAGTTATCACCCCTTTTGTGCAGCCAAACTGTTTTGCATAAGATTTTGTAAATATATCTATAGTCTGTTGTGTCTGAGAATAAATTTTAAAATCTGCACACAGTTTATCAGTTTGTGTATCTTTGCTCCTTCCACATCTTATGTATTTATAAAAAGGTTTCCTATTATGCTCACTGTCTTTATATAAATTTTCTTCGAAATTTTCTTGATCTTGTCTAACACTATGCTTAATCTATTTGTCCATCTTGTTTATTTCAGTTTTTAAAGTTGTAGTTTGACCTCTCTTCCATTTCTTATATTTTTTTGTCTCTTACCTTAATCGGGTATCTTGTTCTTATGTAAATATAACCCCCTGATGTTACGTGCCTAGATCTTGATGTTAAATACTTTTTTTGGACTTTTTGCACTCAATTTCTCTTTCAAAACTTTCCACATTCCATCTGCAGTTTTTCCACTGAACACCTCACTCCAGTTAGTTTTATATAGTAACTGTTTTGCTTCCCTATAATCTGTAATTAACCTTCTGTGCATTGGCTTAGATTTCAGTTTGGCAGAATTATCTAGCAACAAATTAACCTTTATGACCCCATGATCACTGCACATCAATGGTGGTAAAACTTGACTTGAAGTTACAGTAATATCTTTGGGAACACAAGCAATATCTAGTATATTCCATCCCCTGGTAGTATTTTTTACAATCTGAAGCATTTGTTGTTCCTGAATATACTCAGTGAATAATTTCTTTACTAATGTTGAATCAATATTATTCCAGTCTGTTTCTGGTAAATGTAAGTCCCCAGCTAATATTATTCTTCCCTCCTGTGCTTCATGTAAGAAATGTATGAATTCCTCTAGGTCACCTGCACTTGACTTTGGTGGTCTGTACACTCCAACAATTGTTATATGTTCCAGGGTTGTCTTTATTGTCACACAGTTTATAGTATTGGTGTTATCATTGAACATGCAATAATCACAAGTCTCATAGCTATCTTTAATCCCTATCATAACACCTCCACCTGATTTTTTTGTTAGAATGTCTGTTACAGTAAAAAACATTTATACCCTGACAGAACTGGTTTCCAGTCATTGTTCTTTAACCATGTTTCACAAACTATAACAATGTCAATCTTGTGGGCACGTAGCAAATTTTCTAATAAAAAACTTTACTATTAATGTTTCTAGGATTAACGACCATCAGAGATGCATCACATGTTGTTATCTGTGAACTGTTACATTTTTGACCTGGCAAAAATCCTGGCTAGTGTTTGTCAAATATTGCAAAATATCTGCTGCAAAAATGTTCTTCCCTGATCTAGACAAATGCACACCATCCTATCTGAACACGTGTGTCCAAAAGAAGGCTTGGATGCTCTACACATTTCCATTTTTTAAAACAGGACATTTTTTCCATTTAGGTGTTTATCCAAAAAAATGTTTCATTCACAGTGACCTGACTATCCTTTTTGTAGGTGATTTGTGAAAAATATGCTCTAACACCAGTACAAGCTATACTATCTAGGAGGACTAACAGTCAGAGAATCTTTGTTGGTGACATCATTTGTATCAACATGAATAAAAACAGATCCATACCTCCTTACATTAAGGTGTTCCAAGGCTTGTTTCACATCTTCTATTTTTACTCCTGGCAAGCATAACACTACTCAATGTTCATTATCTTCTCTGCAAATATAAGTATCAGTTCCTCTAATAACTGAATCTCCAATTACAAGAACATCTTTGCTGACCATCTCTGAAGAATCTTCAGCTTCTAATACAGTTGTTTTTGTTCTATCAATTGTTATGAAGGATAGATCTTCATCACTATTAGTCTTATTAATTCCACTGTTTTCATTGCATATTAAATTCTCATCCAGCTGGCATTGTACATCCACAGCTTGAGCCATGTAGTTAACATCTGTCTTTTTCATCTTTTTTCTTACAGTAATGTTCTTCAATCCTTCCACGTTCAGTTTTGATTTCCTCCTTTTCACCTGCCCCTTGCCTCTTTTTTCTATCTTTTCCATTAATAGAAAAATAAATATCTAAGATTAACAAGGAATGGCATATCCTTGCATACTATTACTTGGTAATGTAAATAAGTATAGGGTGGGGAATTTTACAGCAATTACATCTTGATGTGACCAGCAGTGACTAATGTGAATACACGTCCTCTATCAACTAATTGGCCTTACATCTAAAATGTACAGATTTTCACTGAATGTCCACAGTTTGGCCTCATATGTTTGTAATGGCAAATCATTAAAGAGTGAAGTTAGAAAACAATGACACTCATTTTGGATTCAGACTTCATATGCCTCAGAACAAACATAAAAATAGGAATGCTAAACCAATTATTCCATCATCTGTCTAAGTCTGTAAGACCACAATGTTTAAAAACTCTCCCCATTGTTGGGCCTTTGTCACACTTTTATTTATGGCTTGATCCAGCTTTGTTGGTGTAAGAGTTTGGAAGAGATTTACACATTACAAAAACATGTAAGAAAGCATTACAATTTGCAAAACAACATCATAAAAACAGATATACTAAGCAATATGTTAGCTATGTACCATGAGTATCCGACAAAAGACATGTATCCCTGATTCGAAAAGATAGAAAACAAGGATATGGCACAGCTACCATCATTTGCAAAGGCTGTTGGGGGGGGTAGTTGCAGGAGGACTAGGCTGACACAAAAGGTAGTGAGTGCACGT
>NC_056741.1:364786766-364889266 GCF_019279795.1 Protopterus annectens | reverse complement strand
ACAGCAATTTGGACTCCCTTCCCACCAGTGTGTTTGTCAGCCAGATTACAGTTAACAAACTGTAGAAGTACTTGTGTCAAGGTTTTAAATGGAAGTTAGCAGCACACATTTCTCAGTTTCTGTCAGTACTATCCAAACTCTCTTGCATTTGTTGAAAACAGTATATTATTACCATTTAATATTCTCATAGTTTTTAAGGACAATGACACAAAATGCCTTACAGACTGCATGTCTCAGATTACTGTCTCAGATTACTGCTCAGATAAGAGAAGAATGAACACTATACAAAGTTAAGACAAAGCTGCATTTCTTCAGACAATAGTCTTAAATGGTTGTGTGATAACTCATTGCACTATATCTGAAATGAACATGTGAAAACAACTCATAAGTGTACAAGTGCCATATGTCTTGTTAATACTGTAGATGATTTAAGACTTGCATGCACAATGAATTCCATTCCTGCTGCAATGCTGTTTCTATGGCAAAGAAGGATAAGACACCCTTACTCTGTTTTGTAGGTTCATTGCTGTGAGAATTAAAATCCAGACTTGTGTAAAAATCTTTCATTTCTACTAACATTTAATTTGTAATGTTATTTTTATATATATTTCTGTTGTTTTTGTAATACCAGCATTTGTGCAGTGCACAGCCTAAACAAGAAATGGATAAATACATGTCATGCAATGTACTTCTATGATAAACAATGCATAAACATCACCCATGAATCATGTGAGTGTAGTACATCTGCTAAACACTGTTATCCATATAGTATATACTATCTGTAGCTCACAGTTCAAATCACACATTTGTCTTTTAAAGAAGAAACCTAAGAAATACTGCTCACACAGATAAAACAAGTTTAGCTGTGCTTGTCACATTTGTGCATCACTTACCACCATACAAACCTAGACTAATGGCCCACACACAAAGCAGACAGAACACCTGCAGACAGGATGCAGACATTCTCAGTTTTAAGAAGGATACATTGTTGCATCTTTTGCTTTCTATCGTGCAAATCTACTAAGCAGCATTGCATGATAGCAACCTTGCCCATCACCTGCATGTCCAGAACACCTGCAGATAACAAGCAGACAGTAGACAATTTCAAAATGGATACATTCTATCAAGTATTTTGGGCACCACACAAACACAGTAAATGTCAGAAGTTAATAATGAATATGAAAATATCCAAATGCTTTTAGCTATTCCTGTGATAGCAGGTGTAAGTGCAGGTGTAGAAGACCTGTTAAATTGGCTTTCACTAAACCTCCTACAAGAAACAATACTTTTAGGAGACTTTAATATTGACTGGAACTTATGTAAACATACCAACCCAACCACCCACATTAACCTACATGGCTTCTCTCAAATCATTAACTCCCCAACAAGAATAAACAAACTTAATAATAAAGAAACCATACTTGACTGGATATTAACAAATAGTCCGCAGCAAAAATATACAACAGGAACTCTCTCAGATGACCTCAGTGACCACTCCCTAACATATATTATCAGGCATAAAACAAATGTTGCTATCCCTATCCAAGTCAGAACATGCCGTAGCAAAAAATATTTTGACCCCAATCTGTTTCATAATGAACTTATGCATGTTAACTGGTCACCCCTGAAATCTGTCCCTATAGATGAAGCTGTTACTTACTTTAATAATACTTTTCTAGACATCCTAGAACATCATGCCCCAATGCATTCTATATGTATGAAACCCAAAACAGCCCAATGGCTCTCAAGAGAAACTAAAATACTAATCCTTAGCAGGAACAAAGCCTGGGCTAAATGGCGAACCACAAAAAACATAACTGATCACCTCACTTTTAGACAACAAAGAAATGTGACAAAAAAAGCCATTCTACAAGATAAAAAGAACTTTGATACACAGCTTCAACATTCATCCCTTAACCAACCACATAAATTTTGGTCCGCTATTAACATGCTGTTATCCCTGGGCAAAGTTGCAACACCAAATCCACTAGGCTCTAACCCTGACAACCCACTACAAACAGCTAATGCTTTTAATACCTTCTTTACTTCAGCCATATTAAAACTAGCTAAACAACAAAGCCCTGATACCTCCAAACTACAAACCCTAAACTCCCCTCCCCCTCCATTTCACCTAAAACCTATACCGACCTCTTACATATTGTCCTTGCTTCAAAAACTAAAGCCCACAACCCCCTCTGCTGACAATTTACCAGCAGAATACCTCCAAGTAGGAGCTAAAGCTGTAGCCCATCCCATCTCTATACTGATCAACAGGACCGTAAAAGAAGGTACTATTCCATCACTCTGGAAAATCTCTCATATTATCCCTCTATTCAAAGGAGGTGACTCTACTGAGTATTCCAACTTCTGCCCTATAGCACTACTATCTCCTCTCGCAAAAATAATGGCAAAATGCATCCACAAATAGTTACTTAATCACCTACTAAGCCACAACCTCCTAGCTAATTGTCAACATGGGTTTCAACCATTCCATAGCACTACCACAGCCTCACTATCCTTTATTGACTCTATTAACACGAACCGCAACAATAACACTTTTTCTTCTGCATTCTTTGTAGACCTGTCTAAAGCCTTTGATATGGTCAATCATGAACTTCTCCTCCATCATTTAAAATCCCTCTCTCTAGACAATCATGCCCTAAGCTGGTTCGTATCCTATCTGGATAACCGTAAACAGGCAGTACTCTGGAATAACCATCTCTCTGATCTCCTCCCAACTTCGATAGGGGTCCCTCAGGGCTCTATCTTAGGTCCCCTGCTATTCTCCATTTTTTATAAATGACCTTCATCTAGCCACTACCCAATCAACTTGCATTCAATATGCAGATGACGCGACCATAATCTGCTCAGCCTCAACACAGACTGAGCTGCACACTCTCACACAAAAAACCTTCACTACTATAGAGCAATGGTTCTCTAATCATTGTCTCCTCCTCAACCCTAAGAAAACCAAACTCCTGCTCTTTGCACCCACTCACATGTCCCCTTCTATTAACTTCACACTTGCATCCAATGATGGTACCCTCATCTCTCCAGACCAAACCACTAAACTCTTGGGTATTACTATTGACAATCAACTAAAATTTGACACTCATATCAACTCTACAATAAAAGCTACTAACAGAAAACTTGGTTCTCTCTATAGAATCAAATCTTTCCTAACTCCCAAAGCTAAAACTACCATAGCTAGATCCCATCTAATGTCTACCCTACTATATGCTTCTCCCATTTACACTAACCTTTCTAAGTATAACCTCAACAAACTAGCTTCATCATACAACAACATTGCTAGATTTGCTACAGATTCTCCTTATAGGACTCATCACTGTCTTAATCTTTAAAAACTAGGCTGGATAGAACTACCCTACCTAATACAATCTTACCAACTTACTATTGCCCATAAAGCCCTTTATCACCCTGACAACACTCCTATGCTCTCCTCTCTCATTCAACCCTACAAAAATCTGAAGAACCTACGCTCTTCTAACAAGATACTGATTCAAACTTCCCTATCAAATAACTCAGCAGGTGACTCCACATTCTCCAAATCAGTTGGCAAAATATGGAACCAACTACCTCAAGACCTCACTACCACAATTTCACTCCCATTATTTAAAGCTAAACTAAAACGTTTCCTTTCCAATCACTGGCTATGCTCTTGTAACAACCCTGACTAACCGTTTTTATCTGCTTCTTTCATCCCCTTACTTCTTTGTCTCAATTCCAGCTCACCTGAGTTTCCTTTTCATAAGTGTCCCTGTGACTCTTTCTTTAAATAGAAATATATCTATATTATTGTAAACTTCTTACAATGCTGCAATAGACTATCCTAGTTGTTTATTTGAATTTGAATTTTTGTCCTCTGCTAAGCCTCATACTGAACTCTATTGCATATATAACTTGCAGCAGGTTTAATGTATGTTTCTATAGTATTGTATAATTTTGTATTCCTGCATTGTGTGACATTTTTAACTTATTTTAGTAGATTGTAGTGGAGCTTTTCTCCTCGGGCCTCCACTGAAAATGGACATGTATCCAGTTGGACTAGCCCGGTTAACAAATGTAAAATAAATAAAAATAAAAAAGTGTAGGACTGCAATACAGATGATCATGGGTTCTACTACAGCAAATTCCAAATATTGTTACTGTTGTTCCATTTTACTTTATATTAAAATTCACATGAAAAAAAATGATTACATACTCCCAATTTTATTGTCATACACTCAATTTAATAAACACATAAAATGTAAACATAATTATAAATAGCAGTAGAGCTCAATTTTGTGTGACTGAGGGTATACTGACATTATTTTTCTGTAATTATAATTGTGTTCTCTAGCCTTACAGTAGATGGCCTTCAGAATTCAGTAGTAACTATATACACATGACTGTATTAACCTGGCCATTGTCAGGTCACACACATACATGGTTAACCCCTCAGTCTGTCATATGCATTTATATATAATTCATGAGTATGTCTGAGAAGTTCTTCTTCTGTGGCAGGATGAAAAATCACCACTGCAGAAGAAAATGTTTTGTCGCTCATGCACAGGTTTGAATCACACATTGTAGAAATTAATTTTATCAGTGTGCAAAGCCACACAAAAAATGTGCCAGTTCATAGAATTTCTGCCCCCAGTATATGTCTGCAAAGTTAAATTACCTAACAGTTATAGCAGCAGACAACCCTCAAACTAATGCCAAGAGTCAGATTAAACTTCCAGTTTCAAATACAGTTTTCCTCTTCTTTTGGCACTGTTGATCTCTGCTTAACATCATGTAAATGTGGTCGGTATCATTGTTCAGGTTTGCACACAAGTAAATGTGATAACGCACACTTTGAACTATTGCTGTTTTCTCTGGCCAGATATGTCTGGTGGTGGAAGTGAAGGTGCCCAATTTTGGGTACAAAGGTGGGGGGGTTGAGGAATACAGAATCTTCACTGGACTGCTTGTAAAGCACCACAAATGAAGACACTTGCATGGAGACTATACTGGCTCCCAGTGGCATGGAATAGTCTGGCCAATGTAGGCTTTATTTTAATGACCCAAAAAGGCATAAATGGGATACACTTTGTGAAGAAAGGAGATACTGCCAGCCCAGCTGGAATTTTGTAAATAATTATATGTCATTGGTGAATATCCAAATGATTTGTATAAGATGCTTATGTAACAAATATATTAGAACTGTATGTCATGTGTATATCAAACTGCTTGTACAGATGTGTGTGTGTCAAAAAGGCATTTGTAAAATGCTAGTGTTTAAAATGGATCCACAGTGTGCCCTATTGGAAGAGAACAGAAATGTACATGCACTATTGTAACTGTTTAAATGTATATATTTTTACAGTAGAAACTGGGATACAGGAGATTAACTTCAGTCCAGCAAACTTCAGAAAAATAACTGAAATTAAATTACTTTATGGCTAGGCCATAAAAGATGGTATCTTTCAGTTTTCAATGTCTCTACTAGGAAACCTGTATTGTCTTTAGGGTGAACTTATTACTAGTCTTGAAAGCATAAAAGAATACTATTGCTTTATGACTTCCAGATCTGAGGAGAAGCCCTTGCCTGTATATGTTTACAGGCAGATGCTAAATACTGCCAGCTTCATCAATGGTTGTTTTGTCTGAGAACAAGGAGTCAAATAACAAGCAGTGATGTCATTCTGTAAGTTATCCCAGCATCAATATTTTAGATACTATTTTGAGAAGTTTCTTAGTGACACAGTATTGTGCATTCTGTCTTGGACCTAACAACAACTAGAAGATCCATTCACCCCATCTGCCTTGCTCTATTAGTAAGTTCTTAGGTTATAGTAATTCTCTTAGATTCAGTCAGGAATATAATGAAGCTTAGTTTAGATATTTTTCTTTATTTATTTGAGACTGTTCTGCAATGCTGTTTAAGTATTTCCTGCGATTTTAAACTCTGATGTCATTGTGAATATATATTTAGTATTGTCTTGTTCTTTTATTATTTATTATTAAATATATTTAAACCTTTCATTGACGCTGATCTGTGTAGTGATATTTAAAGTTTTGAGAGTAATTGCATATTTATTTGGTGACACTGTGTGGGCCACTCCTAATAGTCTTGTTGTTGCTCAAACTATCATTTGTATTAATATTAATATTACACAGTAAAATTGGTCACCTTTTGTTTAGGACATTAAAGTAGCTGTCAAGGAGTGACTCATAACAGTGAACTCTACCTTATAGTCTGGGCAGAAGGGGGCATAGTTAGTAAACCTGTGCCAGCCTTTTGCAGGTATGTGTATGTAAATGAAACCTCAAAGAGTGTGTGTGTGTGTGTGTGTGTGTGTGTGTGTGTGTGTGTGTGTGTGTGTGTGTGTGTGTGTGTGTGTGTGTGAGCTACTTGGGCAGGGACACAAAGCACTAGCTGGACAGAGAAGGTACTGAAGGTGTTGGTTTGTCACTCAGCTGAGATCTCAGCTCTATAGCTGTGCCTGTGGAGTCTTATTGGGGATCTGGAGAAACAGTGAGATACCATCCCCAGACTGACTGTGGTCTCTGTGGGCTCTTAAGGAAATAGCACTTGATGCAGAGAACTGTATCTGGAAATACTGCGTGTTTACCTTATTATCCTCCCAGCATATGCCCCCACTGTTGCCAGTGGTGAGGATTGAGGCATATTGATTAGTGGTCCAGTGGTGGGTCATCACACACTAAACCAGTGGCTGGATGAGCTCAGGACTGCTGACATCCCAAAGTTTTGTAAGTATACTGATAAAGAGAATTTATAACAGCTAGACATCTGCATATAGGGAAGATATGCAATACTGGTGTGCATAATGCTGTTTTCTTGTTCTCTACTCTTTATTCCACAACCAACCAAGAGATTATGGTGAACAGGAATGTCCATGCTGAGCATCAAGACAGACTGAGGGAAGCAAGGGGTATGTATGTAGCACAATGTAACTATTATTTTAGCTGAAGTATTGCTCTTCTGTACAGTTGTAGCAAAGTAAACATGCAAATACTAAATGTAAAAGTAAGCATGCATGCTTCAGACTGTAGCACAAACCAAATGCAGGAGTCAAGTCTAATACTGTAGTCAGAAGTTGTGGGTTCAAGTACCACAAGTAACAAATATGTAGTAAAAGCCTTTAAAATATTACCTCATTTAGTTTCAGCAAAGTGACATAAATGTTCTGCTGTTAACTTAATCTGTTGAATTGTACCAAACACATGTGCTATATATGTACATATACACCCTTGCTTATAGTTTGTAGTTGTTAAGAAGTATACTTAAATGTAAAAGTAGAGATAAAATACTGGATTATTGTGATAATGCATTGTATGTCACACATTATAGTACTCATTCTAACTTTTTTCTCTTACCCCAACCTTTATCTCTTTTTTTTAATTTTTCTGTGTGTCGTCAAAATGTTTACATGTCATCCATCTCTGATAAATCACAAAATGCTTTACAGCACAGGGAGGTAGGCCAACCACTGTGCCTCAGCCTGTCTCTGTTCTACCTCCTCCTGCACCAATGCCCATCACATCTGAAACTCAACCTGGTAGTATTGCCTCTGCTGCCTCTGCACTACCTGTGCCCTCTATATCAAGAAGCACTACCCCATCAGCTGGTGCTGTGGTACCCTCCAGGAGTGCTGGCAGAGGAGGGGATTTTATCACCTGCCTGGAGTTGCCAGGCTTTGTGCTTAGGGGTGGGTACAGCGCCATTGGTGCTTGCCTATGCTGGATGGAGAAGATACTCTCTTTTATGGTTAAGAAGAGAAGACACCAAGCACTCCAACAGCCAGTGGAGTAAGGGAACAGTGATGAAAGCCCTGCAGGTGAGGGTTATAATCCTACTGTCCCCATGTTTGATGGACCTGGGCATCTGTTGTCCCCTCCCTAACCCCAATCATGGTGTCCACTAACCTGTCATATTCTTCACCATTCCTGTGTCTTGTCTTGCTTGTCCTGATTGTTTGCATCTGCTTCCTCACCTACCCTACTTACCTGCCCCAGAAATACCCAAGTCTTGTACCCAACATTCCTTTCTTATTGAAGTAAAAAAAATGGACACCTGTCCCACAAAAAATATTATCCCATACATAGCTCTCCACTTCACACACATGTCTTATTAGCATACTTGATTCGGTCCAATTGGATATGCAACATGCTTTCATTTTTCTCACCCCTCTTTGTTGAGGTGACAGTCCAAATTCAGCCAATATTTTGTACATATTATCATTTTACACTGTTGAAGAAGTAGACAACTATGGTTCTTTCCTATCTCTCTCCTGCACATTTCTATATTGCTTTCCCTTTGTTCTTCACCCTGCTTGCTCTCCATTTCACCATTTTCCTATCTACCCCATTGTAACACCTTTAGTCTGGTCAAAAATAGAATGACACACCACAAGTATAAATAAGAATGCTTAATGTGCTTGTGCAGAGGTAAACACACCAATAGAACTCTCATAATTTTATCAGTGAAGCTGAGGCATGCATTTGCTCACTACTTAACTAATGCACAAATGTGGAACGCAGTATAAATGTGTATCTTGCATTTGCAAACACTTTGCCACCTATCATGCAAATACACTGCTCGGTGATGCACTATGGAAAGTTCAAATTAGCATGTATTACTTATGTTTACTGACCATTTAGTCTTCATCCATGACAATACATGTAAAAACACAAACAAAGGGAAGGTACTTTTTAAGGAAGAAACATATATTTACACTATAACCATCTGTTACCTTCACCCATCCACTTGAAACTTGGTCTCTCAGTACTTGATCTCAAATACATCAACTACACTACAGAAATAAAAAAAATGCTTTCTTATATACCATGGACAGCTTTATATTGACAACACACAGCTGTTTGCACATAGTTTGCAATTCTGCCTTTTAAAGGTTTACCTGCATATTAGAAACATAACATTCAGATTTTTCAGAACTTGTAGCAATGTGGACAGCTGTTTGCATATAGTTTGCAAAGCTGTCTTTTTAAGGTTTACCTACATATTAGAAATACAACAGCAAATGCTACACTTTGCACACTTATCAATCCGGTGACATACAGATCTTTAATATCTTGACTGCTGTATGTGGCTAGCTATCCATTTCAGACAGGCCTCCCAACATCTTCTCTCAAACGTCCAACAATCAAGTCATCCACAATAAATTGTCCTCCAACCTTGTAAAAGTAAGACTTGTGCTGTGGTACTTGCATTAAGTACTGATATCTCTAGTCTGTGTATTTAGGTAGGGGTTCATGTCTCACTGCAATCAAATGGTCTGTGTGTGTGTGTGTGTGTGTGTGTGTGTGTGTGTGTGTGTGTGTGTGTGTGTGTGTGTGTGTGTGTGTGTGTGTGTGTGTGTCTAGTTAGAAGAGCATAATTGTGTATCCTGCAGTCATCACTACAATCCCATGGAGTACCAATATTCTGAAAAGCTGTACATGCCTACACATCCATTTCATTTAGGCTTTGCAGCATCTTCTCTGAAACATCCAGTGATGATGTCATCCACTATAAATCATCCTGCAGCCATGTAAAAGTTAGACTTGTGCTGTAGCACTTGCATTAAGTGCTGAGTTCTCTAGCCTGTGTTCTTAGATAGGGATTCTGTTCTCACTCCGGTCGTGTGTGTGTGTGTGTGTGTGTGTGTGTGTGTGTGTGTGTGTGTGTGTGTGTGTGTGTGTGTATTTGATCACTTGCTTGACATTAGAGAGAGCATTTTACACCACATGTGGGACACTGTTATTACCATCTTCTCTTCACCAGACATTGCTGATGTCACTTATAAGATATTGTCCAACACTCCCCAAGTCAGACTTGTGATGTAGCTCTTGTGTTAAATACTCAAGTCAGTGTACTTAGAAAAGTAGGGGTTCTGTTCTCACTGCAGTCAACTGTTGTGTGTGTGCATGTTAACTTGGTTAACATTAAAGAGAGTGTTTTACACCAGCAGATGGGGCACTGCAATTACCATCTTCTCCTCACCAAACACTGCTGATGTCATCACTTATAAAGTGTTGTCTGACACTCTCAAAGTTAGACTTGTGCTGTGGTTCTTGCATTAAATGATGATGTCTCTAGCAGGTGTACTTAGATAGGTAGGGGTTCTGTTCTCACTGCAGCCATCTGGTGTGTGTGTGTGTGTGTGTGTGTGTGTGTGTGTGTGTGTGTGTGTGTGTGTGTGTGTGTGTGTGTGTGTGTGTGTGTGTGAGTGTATGTTTGTTCACTTGGTTGACATTAGAGAGAGCATTGTACACCAGCATGTGGGATACTGCTAATACCATCTTCCTCTCATCAGACTCTGCTGATGTCATCAGCTATACCTGTCTCTCAAGCATGTCCTGTTCATATCCCAGGCCATCTAAGATCCCTAGAGCTAGTGACTTTTCTACCAGTAGATTTGTGGATGTGCAGATATCCATGAGGCCAGGATCAGAGACTGCCATGTAGGCTAGGCACAAGTCACCTCCCAGCAGCCTATATGATACAGAGTACAGTGAAAGGGCTTTCAGTCTATCCACATACTTCATTGCATGGTTTGGAGGCCCTGGATTTCTTGGTGAGAAACTCTTGTGGTCTCTCCAGCTGCTGCAAGTGTCTGAACAGGTACATGCAAAAGGGAGCATTGTACTCTATTAGTGGTCTTATGAGGGTTGAGTACAGAGGTATTATAACATTCACAGACCTGGATTTAATGCCCTTATTTATGAGGTGCACAACATAGAAGGCTTTCCTTACCACTGTGGAAACTTGGTGGTCGAAGTTCAGATTATCTAACTGTGCAAGTTTCACACCACTGGGTTTGAGCCTATGGGGTGTTGTCAATACTGTAATTAGTGGGGAATTCCACTTTGCCAAAGGCATTAATAATGACACTTTTTGCATTTAGTTTTAGACCGTGGCTTTGGCACCAATCATTTGTCTGTGTTAGCCCCTCTGTAATATGTTAACATTGTTGGGGAATTCAGTGATTCTACCCAATTTTCAATCATCCACAAACTTGGTAAGTCAAAGGCTGTCTACTTCAGCCTGGACTTCCAAGGAATAGATACTTAACAGTAAAGGACCCAGCACAGATCTTTGTGAAACTCCACTGGTGATGGTTCTACTGGAAGAGGTTGAGTTACCAACTGTGACAATATACATCCCCAGCTGGGAGAGTTTTTCGGTGATACCTGTGGGGGGGGGGGTTGTGTCAAAAGCCTTGCCCGGGTCAAGATAAGTGGTATGCACTGCCTTACCTTCATCCAGGGCTTTGGTGACGTTCTTGAAGAAGTCTATGTTTAAAAAGCATGATCTGCCCTTAATGAAGCCAAATTAGAATGGGTCTAGAATATGAAAGCCACATATATCTTTGTTGATAAGGTCCATGATGATTCTTTCCATGGCCTTGCAGATGAGATGGATTAGACAGGGTGGGAGGTTAGCATAATGGTTAAGGTGTTTACCTTACAGACACAAGGTGCAGGGTTTGAGTCTCACATGGGATAATTGGCTAGGCTTAAAATGGCCCACAAGGGCACTTAGCCTAGTACTAATCTATGAGCCTAGGCCAAGCATATTAAGGGTTGGGGAGGGTGGCCTAATGGGTAAGGTGTTTGTCTTACAAACACAAGGTGCAGGGTTTGAGTCTCACAAGGGATAATTGGCTAGGCTTAAAATGGCTCGCAAGGGCAGTTAGCTTAGTACGAAACTATGAAAGATGTATGTGTCTATAGTTCATAGGGTCAGTTGATGGACCCCCTTTTGTGCAAGAGGATTACTGTTAATGTTTTCCACACTGTTGGAACAAAGCCAGTCCTCAGGCTATGGTTAAAAATGATGCTAAGTGGTCCACTAGGTCCTATTATAAATTGCTTAGTAAGCAACCTGGGATGTGAACTAGTACCACCGAGGATGTGTTTTAGCCTTGGAGAGTGCTGATATCTAGCAATACTAGGCAGAGGACTGGTGTCAGGTATGCTTTGTGTTATGGCTGAAGGGATAAGGGGGGGTGAAGTTTTCTCCAAATTTGTCAGCTAGCAGGTTGGTAGTTTCATCTAGTATAGCTTCATGTTTAGACTCCTAGCATTAAGCAGCAGAAACTTGAGTTTGCCTCCAGTGGGTTTTGTTACACTGGAACTTTTGTTGCTTTGACATTGCCTAAAAAAGGTGCTATAGGATAGGCAAATGACTTTGCCAGTATCTGACAGCTTAGAAGACAAAGGTGCAGACCATCTCTGGCAAAGCAGCATGGCCTATCAACCATGTCATTCCAGGCTGAGAGCTACTGGATCTCCATGGATTATCACCAGAAGCTAAGAAAATTGTTGAAGTCGATCATTTTTGTTTACATTGTGGCATCATCCTTTGTGAAGGTAGAATGCTGCTTAGGGCTAGGCAGGGACGTCGGGAGGCATACGCACTGTACTGATTTCAGTACAACGTATGTAGAAGGGGGGGTAGCATTTTAAACTTTCTTTTCCTTCGCACTTTACTGCACAATGATGTCAGCGCGCTTTAGGCAGCCAGTCAGCGCTCCAAATGCTTTCCGAGCGGGTAGCGTTTCAAACTTTCGCGCTTTAAACGTTATGTTTGTCACGCTTTACTGCACATTGGGACTGGGACTCTGGGAGCTCCAAATGTTTGTCGAACAGGAGGATTCGCTTTACTGCACGTTGGGACTGGGAGAGGATTCGTTATGTTGGTGTGAGCAGGATTCCCGAGCTGGTCTCACATCATGGAGGGTTGGTGAGTAGTGTGTGTGTGTTCGTTATGTTGGTGTGAGCAGGATTGGTGAGTAGTGTGTGTTCAGGATTCCTGAGCTGGTCTCACATCTCGGAGGGTTGGTGAGTGTGTGTGTGTGTGTGTGTGTGTGTGTGTGTGTGTGTGTGTAAATGCCCCAGGTGGGATATACTGGTGTGATTACTCATGGTGGTGTGGTAGGGAATACCTCAGGCTTGAACCCTGTACCTTGTATGCAGGTGTTAAAGACCTGAATTCCCTACCCACCACCATTTGTAAAAAAATTGCAGATTTTTGCCTCATATTTGATCTGATCAATATTTGTATGTATCTGTGGGTTTTAAATATTGCAATGCTTGAAATTTGATGGTGCAGTGGTAGCAACGTAGCATTGATGCCTCACAGCTGTAGGTTCTTGGCTGGGGTGCCTTCTTTGTGTGTGTGTGTGGGGGGGGTCTGTATCTTCTCCCTGTGTTTGTGTGGGTTTGCTTTTGTGTCCTCCCATGTTACAAAGACATGTCTGCATTATTTTTTCCTGGGCCTCTGCTGAGAATTGTGTTTTCTTTTCCTCCAAGTCAGACTGTCCTGATTAACAAATTGACAGGCATTTAAATGTCAGACTTCATGTTTCTGAATGTTTACTTCCTTACATATTTGATGGTGCAGTGGCAGTATTGTTGCCTCACAGCTGTAGGTTTTCTGGTTTGATTCTTGGCTGGGGTGCCTTCTGTGTGGAGTCTGCATCTTATCCCTGTGTTTGTGACAAAGTAAAACAACTTTTTATTCTAGCAATAAATATGTACTAACAACCTTTTTTATAGCAATTTTTTTAAGTTTATGACTATTTGAAATTTGTCCTTATTTTTGGGACTGTAATACCCTGTTATTTGCTTTGTCCAGGTTTTTTGTGCTAAGGTTGACAGCTATGGCAAGAACTGAATTCACTGAATATGTTTGAGGGCTGTATTCCCTCATTACTGGGTTTGTCCAGGTGTTTTGTGCCAAGAGGTTGACAGCTATGGTGAGAACTGAATTCATTAAATGATAGCCATTTAAGTTTCAGTCTTCCTCTCTTTCACAAAGCAGATGATTTGGCATAGTGGTATGTTGTTCTGACTATTTTGCACAGTGACCTTGGCAGTAAAAGTATGATGGTAACACAGCATTTTATTCTAGCAGCTTTCCAAGATTATACAAGCAATGTTTAATGTGTTCCTGTTTTTTGCCCCTTTGACCCACCCCAATAAATTTGGCTTTTTCCAGATTTCTTGTGCTGTGAAGTTGAGATGTAGTTGAGTATTGCATAGATTTTACAAGGAACTGGGAGCTGCAGGGGAAGAGAAGTTTAGTGCTGATTATGCCAAGTCGGCTCCCATTGCTAGTAGCACAAAATGTTGTGTACTTGCTTTTAATGCAGAAGGTTGTTGGTTCTACTCCCATAAGGGGTGAATGCTGCTGTACTGAAAGTTAAGACACTAACTATGAGCCTGTTATCAGTTTGCCATCCATTTCCTATTGCAATATTACTAGCTTATTATTAATGTAATTTAGGCAATTTATTCCTCAGGGGCATCAGACACTATTTTTCGGTGAAGTCATGAAATATAAAGGTGATTGCTAGCAGCAACCTCTTCATTAGTTAAATTTATTTAACGTGGAATTATTTAGATGACTCTTTTTACTACTTCAGAGATTGTGCATATTATTTACTGATAATGGTGGACTGTAGAAGTTTGACTAGACTTTTATGATGGAAATGTTCTGAATTGGGCAGTTTTGTTTCATTGTTTACTGGAAAAATGTTCAAAGCAATAGGAAGGTGTATCAAAGAGCACATGTATGTTTCATATGCAAGGGGCCTATGATTTAAAAGCAGCCCAGAATTAATTTTTATCTGCCATGGGTAAAATGTATTTTTCTTTGAATGTGGGTTTTAATGTTTCAATGAATGTGAGTTTCAAGGGCAGAGAAGTTTTAATGCCAAGTTTGTTTAGCAGATGTCTTAGTGTTTGTGCTGTAAAATGCAAAATAAAACTTTCAAATGAAGTTCAAATCATCATAGAAGTAAATCAGTATGCACATTAGTGTTTATGGTAAATGGAGTGAAATAGCAAAGTAATGGATCATTGGAATGGCTGCAGGGGGAGGCTCCATTCGACCATGGTTTTGTGAGGGGAAGGGCGGCAAACTTAGACAGCCCCAGCTGAACTATACCTCCCAACTGTCCAGATTTTCAAAGAATGAATAGATTTTTGCTTCTTATTTTTGGTTTGTTCCTCAATTTGTGGTTTTCTGGCAAATGATTTAGGAATTAAGTCACTAAATAATGACACACTAGTTTCAGACTTTATAACCTTCAGAAAAATGCATGCTAAAATAAGACCTGTTCTATCAACTGTCCCAGTTTATACAAGAGCAATTTTAGTACTGTTTATATGTTCCCTCAATATATTTGGCCTTGTCCAGATTTATTGCATTAACAGGTTGAGAGGTACATGCAAATTGCTTTATAGAATTAGGCATAGCCAAACCTCAACTGTCCCTGATTTTGGCTCAAAATGTTGCTCTTCCCTAATGATCCCTCCACAAAATATCAATTTTGGAAGAAAACATAGAGGGTTTACTTTACTTTTATAAATAACTGTAATGATCAGAGTTATACATTACATTTATTTCAGAAATGCATGTAGATTCTCTAATTTTGTCAGCTGCTCTAAGTTAACTGTGCTCATATTAAAATGGTGTCCCTCCTTTGACAGGTTCCCAGCTGTATTGTCTGGCAATTTTATATTTTTGCATCACATTTTTGGTCCGTTTTTCATAAAATTGCAGTTTTCTGGCAAATTAGTGGCAAATTGTTAAAGACTGAAGTTAGAAAATAATGCAGACATTTCAGTTTCAGATTTCATACCTTTCAGAAAATTCGTACTGATGCAAGACCTACTACTATTCTATTATCTTTCTAAGTTTATAAGAGCAATATTAAAAAAAAAATGTCCTTATTTTTGGGCCTTTGCCTCAGTTTTATTTATGAGTTTGTTGCTGTAAGAAGTTGAGAGGTTGTGTGTGTGTGGTAGGTAGCATACCTCTCAACTGTCCAAATTTTGCAGAATGTCCAGATTTTTGCCCCATATTTTTTGTCTGTTCCTCATAAATTTTGTGATTTTCTAGAAAATCATTGAAGGCTAAAATTGCTAAATAATGACAGACATTTGAGCTTCAGACTTCATGCCCTTTAGAAAAATTCATACTAGCACAAATCCTGTTATTCTAGCAACTTTCTAAGTTCACGAGAACATTATTTAATAAATGTCCCTGTTTATTTTAGGCTTTGTCCATATTTCTTGCACTAAGAGGTAGGTGTGGTGTGTGTGTGAATGAAACATCCTAGTTAGTGGTAGCAGGTGGTTAGTAATTTACTCAAGCTCAAAACCTGTACCTTAGTTACAGAAAACAAAAGCATAAAGTCTCTACCCCAACTACCATGCTGCATTTTTCAAAGAACTGACATTTCAGGTTAATTTTCAATTTAAGGAACCGAGTTTGAGTGAATTTATATTATATTACTGAAGAGGCATTACAGCGAATGCCTCTTCATCGACACTAAAAGAGCGAACCGTGAATTACGAGAATGGCCGTAGCTTGGCTGGAGAGGGGGGTAGCAGTTTGAGAGCTGTCAGTACAAATTTGAAAATCCTAGCTACACCCCTGGGGCTAGGATCATTCCTGCCTGGGACACATAATCTGAGAGTTCAAGTTATGTGTCTCTTCACATAGTCCAGAGAAGTAAATGTCAAGTAATTTGCCCCAACATGAACTATGATGAAGTCATAATGGTACTTGTTGAGTGACGTGAGTAACATAGTATGATACACTTGTATGTATATTGTTGGCATATTAGGACATCTATTGTTGTAGTGGAGCAGCTGAACCACTGACACAGTTCACATTCCACCATCACAGTGATAATTGCAGTATGGCATAGGTGCGCAAGTGCCCGCATACCTTCATTAAACACTCTGCGACGCACATCAACATCAATTCATTTTGATTACATGGTCACATAATTCTTGTCTCATACACATGTTGTTATGTTGTGATATATACAACAATGTTTCACACATTTTGAGACAATTACAATCTTGTGGAATTCATTGCCTGTGCAGTTGTGTTGCTATAACCAAGAATTATTGTGGGGGTCACAGCACCATTGTGTGACTATTAGCACTTGTGTCTGGAAGTATTCTGCATTAACCACAAACAACTTATCTATAGTGTGTCCTGATATGGCATCAGGCTGCTCAAACACAGCTTGCCCATGAAACACAAATAGGCATATGTTGTCAAATCGATGTAAGTATGTGACATTGTTACAGTTGTACGACTGTGTGCATAATACCAGTGTGTGGTATGTGATGAATGACCATAGTTTTATTTGTATGTCTTTTCACAAATCATTTTTTCCAATATGTTTGAAATGTTAAGTTAAATACACAACTAAGCATAGATGTGTATCTGGATGCCATCAGACATACCCAACTGGAGGAAATTGACAATCCTCTAGCTGACAGTTTGTCTCACGACACCCCCCGCCCCCCGTTGCCACTGTCCATCAGCTAAAGTATACATGCCAAAGATAGCAGCACATCTGTGCACTTTGTATGGCTAATAACACAGAATCAATGGGCCATGAAAACATCACAGATTGCCTATGATGTGACTCAAAACACGGATCTACCAGACACGGTTGGATCTATAGTTCAACACAGCCTCCAGATGGAATATGTTCCTGTAGAAGGGTGTACATCAATATGCATCCATCTGACTGGGGGTGGACATCACCTGATGCATGCATGTATAGACACATCCTGACTCTCCTCATCTGCGAGGTAGACTAACATGTCATCATGGACCTTTTCTAAATGGACACTGGTAATATCCCGGTTATGTGATTTATTCAGGCTACATCTATGTTTTTTACATTTGTTAGATGTCCTCAAGAATGTCAACAAGAGCATGCATAATGCAACACTATCATCCTGTGAAACGTAACCAGGTCAAGACATTTGACACAAATCCACACTGAGGAATTACTGCGACACTGTCACAAATGGCCATAAACACCTATATCACCAAGTGGGTAGACCACTGGATCACATAAGTGACATAAATATGTTGAAGTGCGTGAAGTGACTTATATCTAGATTTCAGTGATCAAGTCTATACCTCAGGGCTGAGTGCTAGGCCCTTTTCTGTTCATTATTTAAGTCACAGATGTCAAGAATAACATACACATCCTTTGTCCAAACAGTTTTGTGGAGGACTTCAGATTTCAGACAATCACTGAATCCAACTGCGATATTAGTATACTACAGACAGTATCAACACACACAATGGATTGATGCCACACCCATAAAGACAGGAGATGAAAAAAAATCATGGGAGGATTTGTTAGGTTATAAAAGCAAATGTATAACCTCATGATAATGTAGAAGGCACAATCCTATGAGCAGACAAAGTGGTATGTGACCTGTGTACTAAGGTAGATGGTTATGCGGAACATCCACCAGCATGTGTCCACAGTGGTGACTACTCCCTTGTATGTAACACAACTACAGCATATGTGCAGGACCTCCACATCAAAGGCCATTATTCTGCCATAGTTCACAGCCTTCATCACACCAATAACTGAGTACAATGCACCTTTTTTCATGTACCTCCCTAAACATCTTCCAGGGATGCGTTACTCAGTTTTGACACATTTGCCACAGTGAGCTCCCACACATCTTATTGGCCATACCTAAGTATTATTTTATTTGCATAAACATTAGCATGTGATGCTGCTGAATCCCCATCAAGGTGTTATACCAGATGCATGTATGATACGTGTTCCTGTGATGCACACAGTACATACATAGCTAATTGACAACATTGATGGCATGGGTTACATTTTTGACAGTGTGCATTGTGCCATACATATATGACACACACCTGTCAACTACCCTGGATTGATCATAATCTCACATACAGGTATAGCAGTGACCCTCCTAACACCTCCAGAATATGTTAATGTTTCAGGACAGTGTCCTTGATTCCCTTCGTAGATTACTGACAGCTTATAATAGTTATACAAGTGTGTTTTTGGAGAACCATCTATGATCGCTGTCAATTATGTATGTTATGTCAGAGACATGTGATTACTGGTGGTATTATTCTGATATTGCTCATGATCATGTATGCTTCTGTATACTGCTGTCCATAAGCCTGTTACTATGCGTCACTCTTGGTTGAGACTTCTGCTGAAGTTACAGTCATATTCATGCAACTCATTTTGCACAGCTTCACAATATGCCACTAACCAATATTGCTTCTTCTTCTTCTTCTTTTGGCTTTTTCCCAGTTAGGGGTTGCCACAGTGGATCATCTGTCCGCTCATGATTGGCAGTGGAGTTTTACAGTGTCGAGTTGCCAGCCCGGTGCCCAACCTTCTACAGAAGGCACACACATGCACACACTCACACCTAGGGCCAATTTAGAATGTCCAATACACCTACAGCATGTCTTTGGGATGTGGGAGGAAACCGGCGCACCCGGAGGAAACCCACGCAACCACAGGGAGGACATGCAGACTCGACACAGAAGGCACTCCAGCCAAGAATCGAACCGGAGAATCTCTTGCTGTTAGGTGACAACTCTAACTGCTGCACCACCGTGGCCACCCAGCAAAATATGCTAGCCAATCCCCATAAATTAATTCATACCTTACCTGTGCCTGCTGTAAGTTCATATAGTTGCCAGTACTATTGTTTATAACCAAATCCCAAACATACTTAGAACCTCTAGATGCCTAATCTGTTAATCTATTTTAACATATACTACTGTCTCACAGAAGGGTCCACTTACAATTTTAATTCTCTGTCCGCTATCTTGTCTGCATATTTTACTGATGATCCGCATTCATTGTATCTCACCAACAATGCAATCGGTACATGGTAACATACTGATTGGTGTCAGATGAACAAAACGTATCCCTGAACTATGAATAGATTTTCCACTTACTTACTCCCCGTGCTCTGTCCCTATGCTTGTGCATGAATCTCATCATTGCATGAAATGTACCAGCTTCTATATAGCAAAAACAAACAGGACATTGAGAGACAGAGTGAGAGAGCTTGTTTATGCTATTAATCATGAGGATGAGTCCAGTGCACTAGCTACACATGTATTAAATCATGATTCAAGCCATAAATTCAGATTTATGGTGGTAGAGTTGATAAGAAGAAATAAGAGGGTAGAGAATATAAAGAATCAGACAGAGAAGCTAGAAATAAAATGGATAATTAGGATGCAATCAGGCAGAGGGAAAGGTTTGAATTATAAGGTTTTGATCAAACCATTCTTGAGGGATAGACCACTGAAACATTAAAATGGAAATGATAAGACTGTCTTTATGGATATGGATATTTACTTATATCTGTGATTTCAGAATTATTTTTTATATATTGTTTACATATATTTTCCATATATTTTGCTTATGTAAAAATCTGATATGTATTTAGAATGCTTATATGTGATTTTTATACATGTTGATTTATGTATACATACGAATAGGAATTTATCTTAATAATGAGTTCTTAAAACTAACAGTAATATGTATTATTTATTTATTTATTATTTTTATGGTAAAATGCATTCTTATACATATATATATATATATATATATATATATATATATATAAAATGCATATTTTTAGATTTATATAAATTATACTGTTTTTTAAACACTATTTCTATAATAACTTTATTTATACTGCCTTTTATATTGGTTTTGGTTAAGAAATGTCTTTAGAAGTGATATGTGCATGTATTGGGTGCCATCTAGTGGCTAAGATTGATATGGATAGAAACTTTCCTAATTTTTATTTTTGGCATCTTTTTTTGGTATTTAAATGCTTAGGCAATGTTATTTGATATACGTCTGATGAACGGCTTGGATATAACCAGAAAGCACTTACTACCTAGACTGTTTTATTTCAATAAAACAAATTGTAACCTGAAAATCAAAAACTTTTGGAGCCGTGGTGGTACTTTGTGATTTGTTTGAAATGAAATCTCATCCATAGTTTATTGACAAACAGGGTTGCTTTGACTTGTTGTCAGTTATGATGAAAAATTAAGACTGTTGTATTCCAAGTGGAAGGATTCCCTGGATTTCTTCTTTTACTGGTAATAATGTGTATGTAATATCTCTTTCTAACCCCTATTATTAAATCAGAGTCAGCCACACTTTCGTCTTGAGGAGGGTTGTGAAATTGGTGCTCACATTAGTTAGGTAAACTATATTATTTTGCTGTGGGGAGACACAAAGTTTGGTGACTGCTAGTGTGCTTTGGTGAGGAGGGTAACATATATCTGAGTAAAACAAAGTCAGCCATAGGTAAATCTACATTACTTACTATATGATATATTGTTATCAGAGTTATTTAAATATATTTTCACTTACTGCTTTGAAATCTAATTTTCTTTTAATATTTTTTTTCTTGAGATATATTTTAGTATGGCAGTGGTAATTATGTATGTGCACTGCCACCTGCTGTCAGACATATTGATTTGCAAGTGACTATAATGTTAAGAAGTAAGGTTTGGAAACAATTCTGTAATTTTATTTAGTGGCATTTTCTCCATAACAAAGAAAAAATTAATACCAGCTAGCAAGAAGTCTTCTGTCTGAAAAAATAGTTGCAAGAGCGTGTAACGTAATTTAGCATGTTGAATTTAGTATGAAATTATAAGCAATTTAGAGTCATACTGTCTAAATGTTAAAAAAATGCAGGTGCAACAGTTTTGTCATTTATCATTCACTGTTAGACCAAGGAAACTGCAGGAGTGCAATAAAGGTGTAAGGTATATGCTTCCTGATGAATGTGCTTGTACCTAAGCAAGGCTCTAAGGAACACTTGACAAGACCTAGTGTTTGACATCAGAAAGTGGAAAAGATGCACTCAATATGAGGAAGAAGAGCGAAGCTGTGCCATATAAATATGAATGTTTCTCTTTCTGTACTTATGAAATTGAGGACCAAAAGATATTGTAGCCAGGGCTACTTGTTAATATACAAACAGTATAGTCACATATAATACATACATCCTTAAAAAACACAGATGGGTTCTGGAGGTTAATGTTAGTGTTCTCAGAGGTATTGTATATGTACTGTATGTGCATACTTACGTGCCTAAGCTTGCACAACACTTAGACTGAGTTCAGCTCCACTACGTAACTTGTTATTCTTGGATTTTTAGGCACTGTTTATATTTATGAAGTATAGATGTGTGGAAAATGCTTTGGGATGACTGAGTTATTAATTCTGTGTAAGCTTTATGAGATAGAACTGTTTTTTCTTAATCATCTCATTAATTAATTTATTTATTATTGATCATTTAATGAGGGGATAATATGGTGACTATGAATTTCGTTTCTTCAATGGCCTCTCTGATGTTTACCTTAACATGGCTGCTGTTCTTTGTTTGGGTAATGTTTAATCAAAAATGTGAATGATAATCATATTAACCCATCAGTATTTTCATTCTGAAGTAGAAATAATATTTTAATTCGTAATATAGCATGCTATCTGTTGACAGTAGGAACAGCACATATTAGCAGCCCTGAGAGTTAATATCTGTTACTCTCTTCTGGATGTAGGTTCATAGGTACTTACTAAGCTATTGGTCTGTTAGGATCTTAAAAAGCCTAGTTTACATTCCTATGGTAGTTTTTAGCCCTTATATTTTGCATATAAATAACCAAGAGATGGTTAGAACAAGGATATGCTAGGACATTTACTATTTCCCTATTCATGAGGGACAAAAGTATAACCCCAGAGTGAATTTGTGGTTACCCATCTATTCATCCAAATTATATCTGAATAGAGCAAGAGAAGTATCTCTCTTTCTGTGGAGTGGAAGGTGGTTCAACAGAAGTAATATTCTCTGTGATACAAATCTGTTCTTACAACATGCTCTATTTATTTTGCAAAACAAATTGAGATCCCTTGAATGGTTGTTTATGATACCATTAGACTTGCAAATGTGTAATAGGCCTGACAGAATATAGTCTGTTGAAGATCTATATACGAAGCACAGACTGCTTCTCAGTAGACTATATGATACTGAGAAGAGGTACAAAGCTTTGAGATGGTCTCCATTCTTGTTCTTCTTCCGGCTTTTCCTGGTTAGGGGTCACCACAGCAGATCACATGTCTGCTCATGATTGGCAGTGGAGTTTTATGGTGTCAAGTTGCCAGCCCAGAGCCCAACCCTCCACAGAAGGCACACACATGCACTAACACCTAGGGCCAATTTAAAGTGTCCAATCCACCTACAGCATGTCTTTGGGATGTGGGAGGAAACGGGAGCACCCGGAGGAAACTCATGCAACCACAGGGAGGACATGCAGACTCTGCACAGAAGGCACCCCAGCTGAAGATCGAACCAGGGAACCTCTTGATGTGAGGCAACAACGCTAACTGCTGCACCCCCATGGCAGCCCTTGAGATGGTCTGCATAGTTTTAACAATTTAGGCTTTGATTTTTTTATTTTTTTTTTGTTTTTTTGATTTTTATGAGAAAGCATTGCGGTCATTTCAGTAGTGGCAATTGTTTCAACAAGTACATACCAAAAGGGTATGCTCTAGTTATATTTATTGTAGACTCTACCTCCTAAGCAATTGTATACTTCATAACAGTTGTACCCAATTACACTATACATATCGTATCTAGGAATATCTACAATTTTTTTCAGCATGAATGTAAACAGCAGCACAAGAACACAAGTATCCTTAAATTTTACTGTTAAACTGTTTGTGAATATTTATAACAAATGAGGCAGGTCGGCAGCACTACTAGCATTATACTGCTTACTGATCTAAGAGGGTAGCAACTCATTTCTGTGTTCTGTTACCTTCATGTTATACTCCGACATTCCACAAATGCAATGAATCTGTATCTGATAGCAAGTTTTATGCTTATCTCACCATGTTAGTTTGATGAAACTATTTGCTATAATCATTCTTTGCTTCCTATTTGTACAATAAAAATATACAGCTGTGAATTTTCTATTTGCCGATGATTGCTGCTGCATGTTATGCCAATTATGCATTTACGCCTTATGCCCTTTCATCAATTTCCTGTGCTCTCCAAACAGAACATGCAGCTCAGTGTATGTGTTATGAGACTTGGCATTCTGCCCCACCCCCAACTTACATATACCAACTCCATGGTCAAATAACCATGAGAAGAAGTGAAAAAAACACTGAGGTAAAAACTACCAATATGAAAATTTAATCAAAACGTAAATTAAAGGCCATGCTGCTAAAAGCTAGGAGTCTAAACCTGAAACTCATTGCAAGAATTCTTAACCCTGGAAGAAGCTGACATTTGTGCAGTCACGGAAACCTGGTTCAAAGCTGCGCAGAGCACCCCAGCCATACCAGGTTACTCATCCTATCATTCATTCAGACCCCACACCATGGGAAGCAAAACAAAAAGAGGTGGAGTTGCAAGATGTACACACATCTAGGCTGGTCAAACAGAATGATGCACAGGAAACACTCCAGGTGGAGTTAACAACTGACAAGACCCTTATTCAAATCATAGCTAGCTACAGGCCTCCAACTCTGACTCAAGATGCCCACTCCACCTATCTGGATCTTTTCAAATCTATCAAGATTCAACCCTTTACCCTGATACTGAGTGAATTTAACTATCCAAGCATAGATTGGAAGAAATACTCATGCCAAAATACAAATGCCTGGAGATTCCTTGATTTTGTGAACGCAAATGCCTTGGACCAGTTGGTTGGCACCCCCACAAGAGGTGAAAATATTTTGGACTTGATATTAACCAACATGAGTAACCACTGCAACACCCCTATGGTGTCATCATCCCTGATAAGATCCAACCACAAAGCAGTCACTTTCAAAGTCATCATCTCCAATAAACCCCCTTAGCTAGGGTCAAACAAAAAACTTCTCAAAAGATGATTACAGCCTCCTGAGGGAAGGTATAAACAACTTAACAGCCCTCTCCCCCTCAGTAGGAACTGGCTCATATGTCCAGACCTACAACAAGCACTATATGAGCATTTATACAGCTGCATGGAATCAGGAATACCAGACAGGATGAAATTATCCTCCTCAAGGAAGAGTAAACCTGTCTGGTGAACATCTACAATAAATAAACTCTATAATAAAAGTGAAAAATTTGCTGTCTAGGACCAAGAAGAAGTAGGTGCTTAATTGGAAGCAATATCTCCTTACCTTGAACAAGCAAATAAGTGCACTTTTGAAATCCTCCAACACAAACTTCAAGTCCCAACTGGTTACATCTACTAAAGACAATCATAAGACCTTCTTCACATATGTCTGCAATCTCAAGGGAAGCACCCACATCTGCCCAGAACTGATTGGTCAAGGACACCACATACACAAACTCTGCTGGCAGACAGGTTCAGTGAAAACTTCACTCCTCTGTCTCCCCATCAGTAAAACAGGACATCCCAAGTACCTGACACCCTTCCTCTTATCTCTAGGAAGCAAGTCATCACTGCCCTCTCAAAAGCAAAAAATACAGTTTCCATGGGACTCAATAACATTCCAGGCTGCATCTTACATGAACTCAGGCAGGAACTTGCCGCACCATTAGGCACCCTATTCATCCAAAGCCTGAGCTGTGGCTTCATCACAGCCTAGTGGAGGACAGCTACTGTCATCACTTTGCACAAAGGTGGAGCATCCACTGATCCAGGAAATTATAGACCCATCTACCTAACTAGCCTTATCTGCCAGGCCATGGAGCAGATTATCATGGACATCATTAACAAGGGCATTGGCAACTTCCAGACACTTCATCCCACACAGTTTGGCTTTGTCAAGGGGAGGTCATGCCCTGTTAAATGTGGTTGCCTTCTTTGAGACAGTCATCAAGGCCATATACAAGGGGAAAACGGTGGACACCACCTACCTTCACAAGGCCAAATCCTTCTATACTATTCCCCACTCGGGTATAATAGATAAATTCTCTCAGCTAGACATCAATCCATATGTTACCAGATGGGTAGCAAACTGGCTCAGTGATAGAACTCACCTAGTCAAAATAGGAGAAGCCAGCTCAAGTAGTAGACCTATAACAAGTGGTGTATCCCAGGGATCAATCTTGGGGCCTCTGGTATTTGGGATACACTTCTCAGAGGTACAGGTGAAATCTAGTGAGCTATGGCTGATCAGATTTGCAGATGACTGCAAGCTGAGTGCTGTCATCATTTCCCCTTAGTGATCTAGACATCCTCCAAGAGGGTCTCACCCAAATAAATGACTTATGCCAGAAACATGGCCTCAAACTGAATGCAAAAAAATGCATCATCCTCCCTTTTGGGGAAAGTGATGTCCCCATAAATTATCACATTGATAATAAGGTATTATGCATGCAATCAGTTGTGAGGGACTTAGGCACCCAGGTTGAGAGCAATCTGACTTTTGACCACCATATTGCCTCCATTCCAAGGAAGGCTTTCTATATGGCCCACCTCATTAGTAAGGGTATCTTATCCAGGGACAAGGTGGTCATAACATCCCTGTATTCTTCCATTATAAGACCTTTTATTGAGTACAATGCCCCTTTCGGCATGTACCTAACAAAGCACATGCAGCAGCTGGAGAGATCACAGAGGTTCCTCACCCAGAGAATCCAAGGCCTCAAACATCTACCCTACACAGATAGGCTAAAAGCCCCGTCCTTCTACTCAGTCTCCTACAGACTTCTCAAAAGTGACCTCTGTCTGGCATACAAAGCAATCTCAGACCCTATCCTGATGGGACTGCTGCAGATCCGCAAGTCAAGCTCCACTCGAGTAACCTGCTTGCATGACCTCAACCTGGTCTGTGACATCAATAACTATTCCCCCTTTTGTGGAATAGACTCCCTCTCCCCATAAAGCCAAGTACCTCATTAAACCTTTTTAAGCACAACCTGGATATCTGGATGGGGAACAGAAAATACACCCCTGGGATTCCACCTGTGTCCCTGCTGGACAGTGGCATAGGGTGTTGACTTGTTGAAACATGGGCTAAATTCTTGGCTAGCCTTGTAAAGGCCTCAGCGCCAATAGCCTAGTAATTTCCTATGATCCTATGGAGCACGACCAGCTTGCACAATACAAATACATGCAGTTTTAACAAGCTGCAACTAAAAAAGTCAAAGAAAAGCAGAACCTACTCTTTTACGATTGTAGGTATGCTTTGTGTGTGTGTGTGTGTGTGTGTGTGTGTGTGTGTGTGTGTGTGTGTGTGTGTGTGTGTGTGTGTGTGTGTGTGTGTGTGTGTACCTTAGCTGTCAGCTATCATTATACTTTCTTACAGAATTCAGTCTGTGTATCATCGTCATTAGAACTTGTCATCACTATGACTTGACAATCTAAACTACGCATTGTTGAAGTAATACTAGCCAAAGTTTTTATCTGTCTATCAGAATGCTATGTTGAATGACTAAATCTTATGCAAAGCTTATGTTTGAGTTTTGGTTGTATTTCCAATCTCTTACCTTTGCCACATTTATATTGTGTTGATCATCGCTATATCTTTAGACTCATAACATTCAACAGGGAGGTAATATGACTGCTGCAAGATGTGACTTCCATACTAGTGTCAGAGTGGACAAGGTTGCAGCTCTTTATTCACATCCGGATGGGATGACAATTGTTGATGAGAAGTTGTCATAGGAAATCATATTCACTGTTTTTTTTTTGTTTAACTTTTTTTCTTTTCTCTGTGGTTGTGCAACTATTGATTTAGAGAAGATATTACCCACAAGGCTACAATATTCTTAGGAAGGGCAGGATAAATAAGGCAACATATAGTGTTGTTATAATCTACAAAATACTCTAAACATAATCTCCCATCCTCAAAGCATCTCCAGTTTTAACAACACTGAACTTCTCATCTCAGTACTAAACTTTAGTAATTATGAAAGCATATGTATTGCAGCAGTATATATGCCACCAGGAGATAATACCAGTACAGCTGAAGATATCCTATGCTGGATGTCTCAAAACAAACACCATGAAACCATAATACTTTGCAAGCTTAACATAAACAGTCAGCTTACCAATACAACCACCCTCAGCCGCACAACAAATCACCATAATTACACCCAATTTATCAATGCAATGACAAGATTTAATAAAACTACAAATAGGTAGTACATAATTTATTGATTTCTTACTTCCAACCCATTCAATATAAGCTCTTTTGAATCTTTGCCTTTTATAATGAGTGACCATCTCCCCACATTTGCATTAAGACAACTAAATAATAAAACAACTCAAGTAATCTACAAACAAGTATGCGGTCTCACAAAAGTCAGTTAAGAAGCTTTCAACAATAGTATAAGACACTATAATTGGTCATCTGTAAAGACTCTACCCCTTATCTAAGGAATGTGTGATTACAGCACAACATTTCTTAGTGTACTGAATCACCATACCCCACATTGTACAAAAAAGGTAAAATCAAATCCAGCTCCATGGGTAACAAAATAAACCAAACAACTCATTGGTGTAAGAAAAAACATAGTAAACTGTCATAAAAAAACATTTCAGACACCTTAGAAATGTTCCTAAAAAAATATTTGATATCTAGTGACATAAAATCTTCCTAGACAAAAGAAGATACGCCACATCCTTCTGCCAACTGCTTCCACATAAATGTTAGAACAAGCAACACTTCTGTTCCTGGATTAATGAACTCCTATATTCCAGCCAATCCAACACATCCACACCACAATCAAACAACAACAAAGACAGCCACAGCATTTCTTGATATTTCAATTCCTGTTTTAAACAAGTTGTTCTCTCTTTACTCAAGGAGAATCCCTTCTCTACCACAATCCCACAACAACAACCTGAAACTCATATAGGTCAATTTAAATTCTAGCCTGCCCCAACAGCAACTTAAAAAAAATAATTGTGCAGACTAAACTTAAGCACCTAAGCAGCAGGTTATCTGTTGAATATCTAATTATAGTAGCAGACACCCTCACCTGTCTTTGTCAATATAAACCATTCTATTGCAGAAAAGTATGTCTCAATACTCTGGAAAATAGTATTTTGTTATACCCCTACTAAAAGGGGACAACCACAGAATTCACCAGCTATAGACCTACAGCTACCTTAACCCTCTATCAAAATTCCTGGAAAAATGCATCCATTCACAACTCTTAAAATATCTCATCAATAATAACCTCTTCACTAACACCCAACATGGTTTTCATCAGAAACATTGTACCACAACTGCTCTTCTCAGTGTTTCAAATACCATAAGCTACATCAGAAATTCTAACAGCTTAGTATCATCTATCTTCCTTAACCTGTCAAAAGCATTCAACACCATCTATAACCAAAATCTGCTCACAGAGCATTCATTCCTCACCCTGTCCCCCTCATTCCTGTTATGGTTCCATAGCTATCTCACATATAGACAGCAGGTGTCAAAATAGCTGCAAGACCCATATTTCCTACCCGTTTCAATTGGTGTCCTACAAAGCTTAATACTTGGCCCTCATATTAAATATCTTTATAAATAAATTTCATACAGCCTCCAAGCATGCAACCAAAATATAATATAAAGATGATGCCACCCTCATCTCCTCATCTTCAGTCCTCTCAAAACCTAATAACCCCACCCAGAACTCTCTCTCATTCATTGAAACGTAGTCAAGAAAATAAGATCTCATCTTCTTCTAAATTCTAAAAAAACAAAATTAACACTCTTCACTGCGAAAACATTTATCATACCAAAAAACATCTTTCAAAATAGTGTCCAAAAATAACACAAGGCTAATTGTACAGCAGTCAACACTAAGAGATACAATAGATGAACACCTAACATTTGATCTGCATGTTCTCTAAGCTGTTAAAAATGCCAGAAACTTGGCTTGTTGTACATAACTAAACACATCTCACTGACAGCACTAGAAAACACAATGCAGTAACCTTATAACCATCTCTCATTTATGCCTCCCAATCCTGTTTAATTTTCATAGCACCCAAAAATGAAACTAAACAGGTGTCACAACAAAACTGCTTGATTTGCCATCAATCTACCAACAAAAGTCATCACTTCATACCCTTAAAACAACTATACTGGCTGGAGCCCCCACAATATCTTGCATACTCACAATTACTTATTGCCCATAACCCAAGATAGAACCCAGAAAATGGTCCAGCACTAAAAAAATACAATAAAAGTTTATTCTGCAGCCAGGGAACTACATTCTCAAAATTAATTACTTTTACTCACCATCAAATCCAGTAATACTGTTGGTGACTCACTCTGCTCCTGCTATGTCTCCAACTTTGGAACTCTCTACCACTATATTTAAAGCAAACTGAAAAAAAAAAAGTTTTCAAAAATCAACTTAAACAATATCTATATAAATCCTAGTTATTTTCCTGCTCAGCCCTAGGCTAATACCTTAACTGTAAGCACCAAAAATTACTGTTTAATTTATTCCTTACTATTACTCTGCATCCTAATGCTACTGTATGAAAGTTTTTGTTTTCGAACGTTCACTCTCTTTAAATAATTTTCCACCCTTGAAAATTTGTCTGAGTACTATTTCTCACATATGAAAGTTTATCTAAGTTAATCAACTGCAATACCTCTCGTGTTTAACCATTTATATCTGCAGTACTTTCTCCCTTTCCACCACAGCTTGTTCTTTGGCATCATATCCAGTTACCCCTATTTTATTATTCACAAATATCTACTATTGTATTGTGATGTAATGTAAGCTGTGTTTATCCAATTTAGATTCATCACAATATTGCAGGACTTGAATTATGTTCAGATACTTTAGTGAAAGGTTTTTTAATCCCATGTCTCTGTACTACAGTTGTTATCCTATGCAACTTTTATTCTTCAAATTAATGTATGACATTGTAAAACTTTGTGTGGAGCTTCTCTTCCTGGGCCTCCACCGATTATTTTTTCACTCAGAATTGCCGGGAAAAGAAATGGAAATAAACGATTTACATATGAGTGTTTGTCTAAGGGGAATATAGGGACGATGCTCTCCATGCATATAGTGCATGGGGAAGGGGCTTGCTCTCTTGCAAATTATGCTTTGATGTTTTCTCTCTGATGACGTTATGACCACTTGTGTTCATTTGTAATTTTCTCTAGATGACACTCAAAGAAATAGAGCAGAAGTATAAGATGATCTGAGTGTTTCTGACTAGTACTTCTGTAATTATTATATTCTGTATACCACCTACTCTGAATAGTCGGAATTTAATTAAAATACTGAAAGTTTAATTACATAAATCATTCTGAAAAATCATACCAATTCCTAATTATTATCCTCCATGTGTAATATGCTCGGTAAAGATTTTCTTCCAGAAGATATACTAAAGCTCTGTTACAGAAATGATAATGAAGAGAACCAACATAACTAAAAAGACAAAAGGCCAAACTAGGGAAGAAAGCAAGAATATTTTTTGAACTCACTCTTAATTTCATGACATGCACATAAGACCAACTCTGAGGTGGGATTTAGGTGAACAAAGCACCCCACATTGGTTGTTGTAGGGCAGCGTAATCCTGACTATTGTATGTGTACACACACACGCATATATATTATATATATATATATATATATATATATGGATCCCCTTCACTTCACCGACACACACAACGCCAACACACAAATCACCGACACCAAAAGACCGACAACACACAATACCGACAATACACACAACCATACATGCACTAACCTTAACCCAAACCCTAACCCTAAGGTCCGACACAACCGCACACTTACCCTACCCGCACGCTAACCCTAACTCACTTAACCCACCCCTAAACCTACAGTCCGTCTCTATCGCACACACACCCTTCCTGCACCCTAACCCTAACTCACTTAACCCACCCTTAAACACATAGTCCATCACTATCGCACACTTACCCTACCCGCACCCTAACCCTAACTCACTTAACCTGCCCCTAAAACTACAGTCCCTCACTATCGCACACTTACCTGTCCGCTCCCTGACACTAAATCCCTCACTCTATCGCACACTTACCGAGTCCGTCCGGTTCTCACCTTGTCGGTCATCTGTGTTGTCGGTCTTTTGGTGTCGGTGATTTGTGTGTCGGCGTTGTGTGTGTCGGTGAAGGGGATCCATATATATATATATATATATATATATATATATATATATATATATATATATATAATCATGATTAAAAGAAGGAAGATGCCCACTAAAGTGCAATGTTATAGAAGATAATATATAATGAGTAAAACAAACACCACCAATGCAGCCAAATTAATACCTTATCCCATTTGAAATAAAACAGTTCAAGACAAAGTTCATTGAGAAGTAAAAACATAATAAAATCCATAAAACTTGAATAAAATTAACACAAATAACAAACTAAGATAAGTGCTTCCGGGTTCTTACAACCCTTCATCAAATCTATCCATAGGAAATGCTTCACGATTTTTAAAGTGCTAATGTCCAATCAAAAATTATCTTCATCTTTAAACGCCCAATACTATTTCACAAATATATACTTCAAAAAATAAAAATTCATTGGTCTAAAATCATCTCATAAGGACCAATGAGTACAATGCCTTGCATCCTCAGCTTCATTATACATCCACTAAGACATATTTGGCTCTCACATGTTTCATTGTCCAATCAAATTAATCTTCATTTGCAATGGACAAAAATCCATCTACAAATACTGGTATCCAGAAGCCAGAATAAAAAATTTTCATTTATTTAATGGCAACTTATATAAAACAATAAAAATTATGACATTCCATCTCCTACTTACGTATTCAGACAGAAAATATGATTTGTTAACATTAACTAAAAAGCCTCTTCAAAGGTTAGGGCAAAACAACTTATTATTGGTGTAAAACTACTAAGATGGAACCAATAAAATACCCACATCCTTGCACTTTATCAAACGAAAACAATCCACAGTCACAAAATGGGTATACACTTTATATCTATGCAAAATTCATATTCAAGTTCTATTCATTTGAATAGAACCAAAGCATGTTTATCAATACAAAAGGCATTCTACGTTTTCAAATCATGGGAGAATTCATCAGGCTTGTAACATGCTCTCCCAATGAGAGGTCACATATTCCATTCACTGCTGCAAAAGCGTAATTAGCTGTCAGTGTCTTAAGGACCTAATCTTAATTCAGAATTAAGCAGCTTGTTATTGGTTAGCAGCATTTTGTTGGATCCAATAAAATTATCAAAGTCTTTACACACTTCCTAAAGTGCAATCATCCATACCACAGTACCATATAAGGATATTCATAGATTCTGCCTCATATATAAGGTTTTATGCCAAAAACCTGACAGCCTTAAAACAAATTAAATTGTTAACATTAACATATCATGTAAAAGCTATGAAATATGTCCTCAGCTTCCTTGCACAGCCACTAAAACCTGTTTGGATCTCAAACATCTTGATCTCCTATCAAATTCATCTTCTGTTACAGTGAACCAAGATCCATCTACACATACTATTATCAGGAAGCCAAATCAAAGGTTCTTATTTGTTTAATTTCAACATATGCAAGGCAATAAAAATCATACAGTTACATCACCTACTTCCTTATGCAGCCACAAAAACATGATTGGCTAACATTTTCTAAAAAACCCATTCATAGTCTAAGGTAGATCAACTTATAATTGGTATAAAAGCATTTTGTTGAAATCAGTAAGGTAACCATATTCCCATACTTCATTCTATGGTGTACGACCTGCAGTCACAAAGTAAGTGATCTCTTTGTATCTACACAAAATTCAAATTCAAAATTATTTACATTTAGACGGAACCAAAGCATTTTTGCATCACTGCAAATTCTTTCCGTATTTTCAGATCATATAAAAATTCATCAGACTTATACACGGTCTACCAATAAGAAGTCATATATTGCATCTCTAACTTCCTTATACTGCTACAAAGACATAATTGGCTGTCAATATCTTAAGGGCCCAATCAAAAGTTAGAATTAAGCAGCTGATTTTTGGTTAGGGGCATTTCAATAAATCCAGTTGAAATTGTCTGAATCTTAGCATGCATCATATCAAAGCGTGATCATTCATACCAAACTACCATAAGATAATATTGCTAAATTTTATTTCATTTGTGAAGTTCTAAGCCAAGATTTAGTTAGCCAAAAACAACTTCAACTGTTGACATGCACATTTCTCTGTTAGACCTACCGACTAGTGCATAGACTGTCATTAATGGCTATTGAATTAAATGCATTATCCCTTTCGAGGCGAATGACTCCTTAACTGCTTGTTATCTCCCTCTTCAGGGCTTCTTTGAGAAAACCTTAAGGGACTAGCATATCCTGAATAAAACATCAGAAAGAACCTTTCAGTATCTTACAACTATCTCATTAATCTCCTCCTTTTTAAGGTAGGCTTGAGCAGATAGTTTTATTTTATTTATTTTTTTATTTTACATTTGTTGACCGGGATAGTCCGACTGGTTGCATGTCCATTTTCAGCGGAGGCCCGGGGAGAAAAGCTCCAAGGGTAAGCAGATACAGCATTACATAATACCAGCATTACATATTACAAACAGATTATTTACAGAGATTACATAAGTAAGCAAGTTAAACAAGTTCCACAGGTTAAAGTTAGTCCTGAGCACAAGTCAGGATTAAATTAAATTACACAGTAAACTGGTTAACAGATTTTTACACATTCGAGTTAGCCAGGGTTGATACATTGACATAGCCAGTTAAGTGACAAATGTTGAGTCTAGTTTTAAATTGACCTAAGGTGGAAAGTAAGGTAATATCAGTTGGAAGTGAGTTCCAGGATCTACTTACAGAGTTTGCAAAGAGAGAATCACAGGCTGTGTTATTCATTTTGCTAGTTTGAATTAGTAGTTTGTTAGAGGATCGAAGCGGTCTAGGATTGTTATAGGGGGTGATAATATTTTTAAGTGCAGGAGTATTATCCGGATTATAGAGGATTTTATAGGCCATAATCAGTTGGTTATACTGGATTAGGCTAGGTAGTTCAAGCCAACCAAGCTGATTTAGATTGATGCAATGATGTGTCCTAAAAGGCAGCCCAGTGGCAAACCTGGCAATGTGGTTGTAGCAAATTGAGAGTTTGTTAAGGACAGTCTTGTTCAAATTCGAGAGTAGAGGGGATGCATCCAGAAGGGTTGAAAGAAGGTGAGAGCGAGCTATTGCAATTTTAGCTGGAGGGGTTAGGAAGGCTTTTATTCTGTAAAGTGACCCTAGTTTTTTATTGATGGTTTTGATAGTTTGGTTAACATGTAGGTCAAATTTGAGATTATTGTCTATGATGACACCTAATAGTTTTGTAGATGGGTCAGGGGAGATTATTGTGCTATCATTTGATTTTATGGTAAAGGTGAAAGCAGTAGACCTACGTGTTGGTGAAAATAACAGCATTTTAGTTTTTTTGGGATTTAGGATCAGATGATGTTCAGAAAGCCAGTTTTCTATTGTATTAAAGGTGGTCTGGGTAGCTGACCATAACTCTACTGGAGATGTGGCTGAGCAAATCAGAGTAGAGTCATCAGCATATTGGATACAGCTGACTTTTGTAATGACAGTATAAAGGTCGTTAATGAAGATGGAGAACAGCAAGGGCCCTAGTATAGAGCCTTGTGGTACTCTGAGGGTGTTAGGTAGAAGGTTAGAGAGTTTGTTCTGCCAGAGGACAGCCTGCTGTCGACCATTCAGGTAGGATTGAAACCATTGGAGGGCTCCAGTATCTAGACAGAATGTTTGCAGGGTGTGGATTAAAAGTTGGTGATCAACCATATCGAATACCTTGGAAAGATCCAAAAAGAGGGCTGAGGATATATAATTATTGTTACGATTATGGTTTATGGTGTTAGTAAAGGCTAGGAGGGCTGAAGTAGTGCTGTGATGAGGACGGAAGCCATGCTGAGTGTCTGCCATAAGGCGATTTTGGATTAGGTGGTGCATGAATTGTCTATGAATACATTTATCCATAATCTTTGCAAGTGGAGAGAGTATAGCTATTGGCCTATAATTGGAGAATTCAGTAGAGCTGCCTCCTTTGTGAAGTGGGATTACATAGGATATTTTCCAGATGGTGGGAATTTTAGCTTATACTATGGTTCGATTGATTAGTATTGAGATGGGGTAATCAATAGCATCAGCTGATTTTTGTAGGTACTCGGCAGGGAGTTGATCAGCAGAAAGTGTAGTGGGTTTTAATTTTTTGATCAAGGTACGGCTAAGTGAAGTGGTGACTGGTTGGAAGCTGAATGCAAGTAGGTTTCTAGGGGTGCTACTTTCAGGACCAGGGGAGCTAGGAGGTAGTTGGCTAGCTAGGGCTTGAATTGTCTCAGTAAAGAATTGGTTAAAACTATCAGAAACATCTTCAGGGGTTTTATCAATAGTAGCAGCAGGGATTGGGGTTGAAGTTTGTCCAGGATGTAGTAGATTATTTAAACCTGCCCAAAACTTCTGAGGGTTATTTTGATTTACTGTCTGTAAATTACAGTAGTATTGTTTTTTGTCTTGTAAAATTGATTTTTTGGTTTAGTTCCTGGATTGCCTGTATTTAATGTGATCTTGAGGGTCTTTAGAAGAACGCCATAAAGCCCATGCTTTGTTTCTAAGGGTAATTTTGAGTTTAGACTCTATAGAAAGCCATGGTGCAGTTTTTGCCTTGGTTCACTTTGAACGAACAGGTACATGCAAATCAAGGATCTCAAGGAATTTGTTGTTAAAGTATGCTACTGCTTCCTCTAAGGGGAGGTGTTTTAGAATAGACCAATTACATGAGTTTAGTTCTTGTTGGAATTTGGCAGGGTCAAAGTTTTTATTGTTTCTAACCTTTCTGAGTAAGGGTTGTTGGGAATTAATGGTTTTGTGCTTAATTACATATGTGAGAAGGTGATCGCTTAGGCCATTAAGGAGGGTACCAGAGGTGTACAGTTGGGGGGTGACTGTTTATGAGTGCCCAGTCAAGTATACTTTCTTTTTGGTTGGGTTTACCTATCCTGGTAGGGGTGGATATGATTTGTGTAAATGCATGCAGGTTAATATGGGTGGTTGGGGATTCTAAGGAACAGGTGTCCCAGTCTATGTTAAAGTCTCCAAGTAGTAGGGTTTCTTGAGGGTAGTGACATGATAACCAGTGCAGGATATCTTCAAATGTAGATATATTGTTACCTGGGGGAATGTACATACAGATGATATTAATGCATTTATTTTTATTAAGTTGCAATTTGGTGGCAAGAATCTCAGAGTTATTAATCTGAGGAGGTTGTATTACATCTATGGTGACATTCAACTCAGATTTATAGAGTACAGCTACCCCACCCCCCTTCCTCGAAGCACGATCCAGCCTGTGAATGTTGTACCCAGGTGGTAACACTTCATTGTCTTTAGTGTTAGGTTTTAACCAGGTTTCAGATAAACAGAGAATCTCAGGGGAGTGGACATCCAGAAGTGCATGCAATTCATGTACCTTGTTATTAATGCTTCTAATATTGAGATAACAGACTAGGAGAGAGCTAGTTGGCCTATAAATTGTAGGTTTGTAGCTTAGATTACAAGTAGAGGGGGTATGTGTATCTGAAGTGAGTGGGCCAGGGTTGGGGTGAATATCACCACCAAGTATTAGGTTGAGTTGTCTGAATCTTAGCATGTATCATATCAAAGTGTGATCATTCATACCAAACTACCATAAGATAATATTGCTAAATTTTATTGATAGTTGGTATTAAGACCAGGAAATCTATATGCCTGCAACCTCCCGATCCATGCTGCTTCTTCAAACTCGAAAATCTTATCAGTGTCACCCCCTCTTTTGTCTTTATTGACAGCTGCCAATACCCTGAAACGAAAACATTGTCCTTGATTGTCTATAATGTGTTTTACCAAGGGATTATGATCAATTAATCTTATATCACTGACGTGCTTAGAGATTTTTTCTTTGAATTGCCTGGTCATTTTCCCCACATAAAAACATATACATAAATCACATGTAGCCAAATAAATCATGTTTCTGGTGGTACAGTCTGCATAGGAGTTGAAAAATATATCTTCCCTTGAATCAGATGTATAAACATCTTATCCGTAGCAATATACTTGCAACTTGTACATATATGACAGGGAGACATGCCTTTTGAACTGAGATGTTTTTATTATTTTCTCCTTTTCTTGCATCACTGTGAAGGATCTTCTTAAGATTCCTGTTATTTCTATATGCAAAACACAGTACAATGCCAACTATATCTCTGAGTTTTTCATCAGCTGTAAGGATTTTTTAATTGCTTTTAATTACACTGCATATATATTTCATATCACTGGTATATTTAAAGATCAAACTTTTGCACTACTTCTTGTCTTCACTTTGTCTATTTATGGGACACACATCATCTTTCAATAGATATGGTTTTCCTTCACAACCCCTTTTCTCTTCCACATGATGTTGTACATGCTTCACCTCATTCGATTTATAGCCTCTTTGTATACAATCATTAATCATCAGCTGACTAGCCTCCTTATATTCTTGTTCTTTTGTGAAGCCTGGATATCCTCAAAAACTGCCCCTTTAATATGTTATCATGTAAATGTTTAGTTCAGTGTGAGCTCGAATAGTATTGAAGGGGAGATGCATTTACATGTATTTTATTCTAAGGCTAAAGAACTTGAAAAGAATGTATATGAATTGAAAAGACTGCAAAGGCAATGCCTCCATTTGGAGGCATGCTCTCCCTACAAAATTGTTCAAAGAGGACTGAGAGTTTTGATTATGTCCATAGAGGGGCGAACTAATTTAGAGCTCATGAAAAAGTGGCAATGTTTGAATCCTGAAACAAATGTTGGTTATATGAAACGTTTATTAGAACATTATAACCCGAAAGAAAGTGAACTGGTTTGTGAAATTGAACGGCAGCAGAAGGAACTTGAAAGCAGATTTACCTCAGAAGTCTATATAGATGGACTAGATGAGATTTATTATAAGATTTCATTATATGACAACAAATTAGAACAAATAAAAAACAAGAAATTACAAAGGGACTACCTAGATTTTAGTAGAGGCAATGTTTTTGTATGGAAATGGGAGAGAAATGAAGAAGGTGTTATACCATCTAGAATGAATCCCTCACAAGAAGAGCAGAACTCTCCTAATGTGAATAATGAAACAATTTGCCTCAATTCACAACTGAATACATTGAGGGAAATGTCAGATGTGGGAGTTAATGAACAGAATGAAACCCCTGCAACCAAAAACCAAGGGGCCAGACCAAAGATTAAACCTATAGTCTCATCGTTTTTTCCAGTGCTACCACTCCAAGTCAGAGAGACTTGGAACAAGAAAAAAAAAAAAAAAAGATCTATGAGCAGAGGAAGAAAAAGGGCAGGATCCCTCAGGAGAAAGGAGAGCGAAACATTAAAAACAAAGACCAATGATAATCTTGTTTTTAATTTATCAGAAGTGGAACTAAATGAACACCATCTTAAGGATATGATAAGGATTACATTTTATTCCATCTGAGAATGCAAAATTGAATGACATTATAATGAGTTTAAAGATGTTTAGCAGAGATGTCATGCTTAAAACCATATACAAGGAAGTAGACAGTGGAGAACACACTCTCTTCCAAAAACCCATTACATATATGCCACAAAACAATGCTACTATGGATACATTTATCAAAGTATGTGAGCAGGAAATATCTAAACTCCTCTTGTCAGGAAATTGACACTGCTTCTACAATATTAATAAGGTAGAAAGAGAAGCCTTAAAAGAACTTCAGGATAATGCTGACAAAAAAGGTAGAATAGCCCTGATGAAAAAAATCCTATTATAGGATGGAGGTACAGAAACTATTGGGAAAAGACAATGCATATGAATCCATCAATATGGGACAGATGGAAAAGATTAGAGCTTCAGGTAGAATTGCTTTATATGAGCTTAAAGAAAGAAATAATATCTCAACTGAATTGTTTGATTACTTAAATGTAATTCATCCATTAATACCAGGTTATAAATGTCTGCAAAAAATCCATAAGGACCCTAAAGACCTCCTGATGCATCCTATTATTGTAGGAGCAGGATGGGTCACTGAACCAGCCTCCATACATGTTGAACATCATTTGAAAGGAATTCTTACAATGGCACCTGCTGTCCTCAGAGATACTCAACATTTTTTGAGTTCTTTAAGATACTATATGACAAAGGAGAATGAAAGGAAAGGCTACTTAATGGTAACCATGGACATACAAAGTTTGTTTACAGTTATATCAAATGCATATGAGTTGACAGCTCTCAATAAGCACTTGGAGAGAGTTAGTGACTTTGAGGCAAATAAGATTGGATTGATATATACCTTAATGGAAATTATGTAGGAAACAACAGACGACCACTGGTACAACTCCACAAGTGTTTATTTGCCACTTTCGTCTTAATGAATGTCAGACATCTTCAGAAAGTGCCAAATAAACACTTGTGAAGTGGCGCCAGTGGTTGTCTGTTGTTTCCTACATCCTTTTTCAAGTCATTGGTGTTTTTTTATGGTTTTAATGGAAATTATCTTAAAACATAACATCTTTATGTTTGAAGAACAAATTTATGTACAGCGACATGAGGTGGTGGTGGGAACACCATGTGCCAACAGTTATACCAACCTAGTGTTAGTGTACTGGGAGGACTTATACTTCTTGCACAACAACCCCTTTAGCAAGCATATTAAATTATATAAACATTTTGAGGATGACATCTATATTCTATGGAATGGTGATATGGAGAGACTTCAGCTGTTCCACGTCTACTTGGGAAGTACTACAGACTTTCTCAGGTTTACAATGAAACATGATCAGCATGCCATTGGTTTCTTAGATATAAGTAAAAAAAGGCTGATGGTGAAATACATGCTTCTCTGTACAGAAAAGAATGTTGTAGAAATAATATCCTTCCTAGGTCCAATATGCACCCTAAACATGTACATGATAATATATTAAAGGCTCAGTTTTTGAGGATATCCAAGCTTCACACAAAAGGACAAAGATATAAGGAGGCTAGCCAGCTGATGATTAATGATTTTATACAAAGAGGCTATAAATTGAATGAGGTGAATCATGTACAACATTATGTGGAAGAGAAAAGGAGTTGTGAGGGAAAGCCATATCTATACAGAGATGAAGCAAGTCCCACACGTAGACAAAGTGAAAACAAGAAGTACTCAAGGATAATCTTTTAATATACCAGCGATATGAAATATATATTCAATATAATTAAAGACAATTGGAAAATCCTTACATCTGGTGAAAAACTCAGAGATAAAATTGGCATTGCACTGTGTTTTGCATATAGAAATAACAGGAATCTCAAGGAAATCCTTTGTAATGATGCAAGAAAAGGAGAAAATAATAAAAGCATCTCAGTTCAAAAAGACACATTTTCCTGTCATAGATGTGCAAGTTGCAAGTATATTGCTACTGATAAGAAGAGAGTGTGTTCTCCACTGTCTACTTCCTTGTATATTGTTTTAAGCATGACATCTCTGCTAAACATCTTTAAACTCATTATAATGTCATTCAATTTTGCATTCTCAGATGGAAGGGAAGATATATGTTTTCAACTCCTATGCAGATTGTACCACCAGAAACATGATTTATTTGGCTACATGTTATTTCTGTACCTGTTTTTATGTGGGGAAAATGACCAGGCAATTCAAAGAAAGAATCCTTAAGCACATCAATGATATAAGATTAATTGATCAGAATAATCCCTTGGTAAAACACATTATAGACAATCAAGGACATTGTTTTCACATCAGGATGCAGACAGCTGCCAATAAAGACAAAAAAGGGGGTGACACTGATACTATTGTTGAGTTTGAAGAAGCAGCATGGCTCGGAAGATTGCAGGCATATAGATTTCCCGGTCTTAATACCAACTATCCGCTCAAGCCAGCCTTAAAAATAATTAATTAGATTAATGAGATGGTCGTAAGATACTGAAAGGTTCTTTCTGATGTTTTATTCAAGATATGCTAGTCCCTTAAGGTTAATTCAAAAAAGCCCTCAAGGGGGATATAACGAGCAGTTATGAAGTCATTCACCTCGAAAGGGATGATGCATTTCATTCGTTAGCCATTACAGACAGTCTATGTATTAGTCAGCAGGTTGTTTATAGAATTTAAAATGTGCATGTCAACAGTTGAAGTTGTTTTTGGCTAACTAAATCTTGGCTTAGAACTATATAAATGAAATAGAATCCAACAATATTATCTTATGCTAATCTAGTATGAACAATCACAGTCTGATATGATGCATGCTAAGATTTTGACAATTTCAATTGGCTTTAATAAACTGTCTCTAATCAATAAATTGCTGCTTAATTCTAACTTTTGATTGGACATTTAAGATACTGACAGCCAATTACATCTTTGTAGCAGCATAAGGAAGTCAGAGATGCAATATCCAACTTCTTATTGGTAGATCGTGTATATGTCTGATGAATTTTTATATGATCTGAAAATATGGAAAGCATTTGCAGTGATGTAAAAATGCTTTGGTTCCATCCAAATTTAAAGAATTTTGAATTTGCATTTTGTGCAGATACAAAGGGATTACTTACTTTGTGACTGTGGGTCGTATACCATTGGATGAAGTGCGAGGATATGGTTACCTGATTTCAGCAAAATGCTTTTACACCAGTTATAAGTTAATCTGCCTTAACCTATGAATGATTTTTTTTAGATAATGTCAGCCAATCATGTTTTTGTGGCTGCATAAAGAAGTAGGAGATGTAATGTTATGATTTTATACTGCCTTGCATAAGTTGAAATAAAACAAATAAGAACCTTTGATTTGGCTTCCTGATATTAGTATGTGTAGATGGATCTTGGTCGATTGTAAATGAAGATGAATTTGATAGGAGATCAATACGTTTCAGATCCAAACAGGTTTTACTGGCTGCACAAGGTAGCTGAAGATGTATTTTGTAATTTTTTTATGATATGCAGATGTTAATAATTTAATTTGTTTTATGGCTAATCAGGTTTTTGGCATAAAACCTCATATACAATGTAGAATCTATCAGTATCCTTATATAGTACTCTGGTATGGATGATTGCAATTTAGGAAGCATGTGAAGACTGATAATTTTATTGGATCCAACGAAATGCTTCTAACCAATAACAAGCTGCTTAATTCTGAATTATGATCAGTTCCTTGAGACACTGATAGCTAATTATGCTTTTGCTGAAGCATAAGGAAGCCATGGATGCAATATGCGACTTCTCATTGGGAGATCGTGTTATAAGCCTGATGAAGTCTCACATGATTTGAAAATGTGAAATGCATTTTGTATTGATAAAAATGCTTTGATTCCATTCATATGAGTAGAACTTGAATATGAATTTCACATAGATATAAAGTGTATACCCATTTTGTGACTGTGGATTGTATTCCATTGGATAAAGTGAGAGAATGTGTTATTTTATTGGTTCTAATATAGTGCTTTTACACCAATAAGTTGTTTTGCCCTAACATTTGAACAGGCTTTTTAGTTAATGCTAACAAATTACATTTTCTGGCTGAATAAGGAAGTAGGAGATGGAATGACATTATTTGTATTGTTTTATATAACTTGCAATTAAATAAATGAGAATTTTTTATTCTGGCTTCTGGATACCAGTATCTGCAAGTGGATTTTTGTCCATCTCAAATGAAGATTAATTTGAATGGACAATGAAGCATTTGAGAGACACGTATATCTTAGTGGATGTATAAGGAAGTTGAGGATGCATTGCATAGTTTTCATTGGTCCTTATGAGATGATTTTAGGCCAATTAATTTTTATTTTTTGAATTCTGTTTTTGTGAAATAGTATTGGTCATTTAAAGATGAAGACAATTTTTGATTGGATATTAGCACTTTAAAAATCATGAAGCAGTTTCTATGGCTATATCTGATGAAGGGTGTAAGAACCCAAAAGCGCTTATCCTATTTTATTTATGGTCATTTTATTAAAGTTTTATGGATTTTATTCCATTTTTATATTTCAACGAACTTTGCCTTGAACTGTTTTTTTTCAAATGGGATAAGGTATTAATCTGGCTATGTTGGTGGTGTTGGTTCTCCTCATTTTTTATATATATATATATATATATATATATATATATATATATATATATATATACACAATTATATGTAGATATAGATATATAGTATATTAACTTTTATTTCCTCTTATCCGTATGCTTTTAACAGTATTAACCTTATTGTCCCTCATAGTGTTGATACTGTATGCATCAAAATAAACCAGAACATCCATTCAGAATGTTGAGACCCAGTTGTAATTGGAAAACTCTTCAGTACTTAAAGAGTATCACTTTCTGGTGGTTCTTAATGATAAACAGTTCAGAACAGTTTCCTTCAAAAACTATTACAAATCACTGATATCTATTGTTGATATAAAAGGTGCGTCATTAGGGTTTCAAAAATACAATATTCCCAATTTAATTCAATTTCAACAGAGTACAGTTTCATGGAATTTCTTTAGTTTAACCCATATACTGTGCAGATTTGGCTGCCTTGGTATCTTTGGTTTGACTCAGTAGAATTTCAATGGTATTGCTTCAGGCTTTAATGAATAATTATCTAAAGTGATAACCATTGACTGGGTGTGGTATACTGAAGATTTACCCATGTTTTGTGTGATTTAATCATGACGGTGAAGCCTGAGTGTTTAAATAAAGGTAAATGTGTGTATGGTTAAATCTTCAATATATCACACCCAGGAGCTGGTTATTGCTATTATCCAATGACATTATTTAAGAAAAAATACTTACTTTTCTTAAATATACTCAAACAGCGATGAGACAAAAAACAATTGTAACTTGAAAAGCATCATCAGTGCCTGGTTCATAACCAAAGAAACAGCCATCTACGAATCTATTGAAATAATGAATGGCTCACAATGATCAAAAGTGAAATTTTAAATTTTTAATAGAAACAGATTGAGTGCATTTGTCCTGCAACCAGAACTTCATCACATTCTGAGCAAATCATTACATCATAGTCTTTTATATCATTGGTTTAAAGTCCTACCTACTAATAACATCCTCAAATTTAATTGGTATTAAACTTATATTTCTTTAATTGTTTAATTATTAAAAATATAAGATTATAAACTTAAAACTGATGCTTGTTTTAAAAAAATAACAACATTATTACACGTTTCACAAAAAATCTTAAAGTAAAAAAATTAAATGCAATGCCAGTAATAAACAGAAACACATAGTAAAAAAACTTTGGTATGAAGGTGGTAGAAAACACAATTAAAAAGATGTTAAAATATAATAAAATGTAATAAAAATATAATGGAAAACTGTTATCAATATTAGAGACTTATAGCTTTTCTCTTAAGTACAAGTTGGATGGATATCCTATCATTCAGACCCCGGGGGAGTGGGTGGCATTTAATAGTACCTGTCATTTAAGTTCACATATCTCTATTTGATTCTACTAGTCTCCATCCTGGGTTCTATGGGAATTTTTCTACAATACCAAATTGGTATTTTCATTGTCCGATGTATTTAAGTTGATGTTTATAACGTGCATTGTTCATATTCTTTTTTTTGATGTCATAGAAGTGTTCAGAAATCCTCTTGTTAAATGCACATTCCATCTTGCCTATGTAGAAAGTGTTACAACCTGAACATATTGCTAAATATATAAAATGCCACTTGTTTTGCATTTACCATTAACAAAGGAGATCTGTCATGGCCATTTTCGAATATTATGTTCTTACAGCTAATACTGTATGACCATAACTTACAGGATCCATATTTTGTAGTGCTTCTGTCTCTTCCAGATCTGTTAGTTGACATAGTATAACTTTCTAACATTTGTTTTAAATGGTATGCTGATTTATAAACAAATACCAGTTCAATGCCTAAAATATTACTTATTGAAGCATTCCATTTAATGAAAGACCAATTTTTTCTAATAATATTTTGAACCTTAGTGGTGATATGATTGTGTTCCAGAATCTAAGCTATGTGATATTCTTTACTTAATTAATTAATTACCTGTGACTATGTTTGCTGAATATCAGTCTTCCATAATATCACGTCCAAACAAAGGTTTATATTTTATATCCCTGCCTTGTTTCTCTTCATTTATAATATTGAAAATAAATTCTGATGGATAGCCACATTTAAAGAACATGCAATCCACTAATTCAAATTCTTTTGATAAATCATCCAAACATGAGGCCATTCTAGCAGTTTGAATGTATTGACCATTAACTAGAGATTTTGTGACAAATGGAATGAAAACTGTCATAGTGAAGGTAAGAGTTACTGAATGTCGGTTTTCTGAATATTTTAGTCTAAAAAATAAAACCTTCTGAACTGACATTAGTATCCAAATAGTTAATACATATTTCATAGAAAGTATATACACATTTTAAAAATGAGGTTGAGACATTTAGTTCTGCAATAAATTCTTTAATGAGATTTGGTGGACCTACCCCCAACATAAAGATGTTATCTAGGTATAGGTTCTACAGTAATGAAAGACATTTGATTTAAAAACATGCTGTTTTTCCCATGCTAGTAAGACAAAACTAGCATACATGGAGGTACAAAATGTGCCCAGGACCACTCCTTTGACCTGTTTAAAAAATTCACCTTTGGAAATAAAAAGTTATTCTCTAGGATAATGGTCATACATTCAATAAGAAGCTCTACTTCAAAACTGGAAAGAAAGGAGCATTCAATGAGACTATTGTGGAAAACTGCTATGCCTTCCACTTGGGGAATACGACTACTATGTCAATAGTTAAGAAATGTACTTCTCTGGACCGAGGTTCAGAGGTGAGTCTACTGAGAAAATCCCACAAGACCTTGAGCAAGTGGGTTTTATTATAGAACCAGGGTTTCAGTTTCCTGTCTACATACACCGCTAGGGGAAATGTTTTAAAACCAAATGCAGCTACTATAGGTCTATATTTTAACTTGTCTATATTATTATGGATCTTAGGTATGCCAGAAAACTAGGAATGATAGGTTTCATGATTATTAAATAGGTGTGCAAATTACCGTCAATTTTATCTTCTAGTAAAAGTTGATGTAGGTACAGATCTATTTTGGAATATGCAATGTTGATCTCGTTTCTTGATGCCACTACATACATTTCCATGTTATGCAACAGCCCATACATTGGTTCAGAGTACTGCTATGAACTAACCTTGACAGTACTGCCCCCTTTGACAGGTTGCATAATCCTGACAGATCTATCTCTCATGAAAGATTTCAAAACCTCAACTTCACCTGATGTAATATTATTTGGTTTCCAAATTTTATTCTTCTTTCTTAGCTCATGGTAGTGATACACATATGCTTTTTCAAATGCTTGAATAGTAGAATGCACTGGTGGATTAAAAGTACTATTTTTCCTAAATTCAGTCTTGAAATGAATTGTGTGGTGCTCATTGTTGTCAGAATGTTGCCAAATTTAGCTTTCTGGTGTAAAGCTTAAGTTGATTGACAGAATCAACTAAATTGAAACATGGACTAGAAATAAATGTATATCCTCTAGAAAAAAAACTTTAAAATGGTCAGGAGTAATAGTAACATCACTATAATTATAAATTCTATAATCAGTTTGTGTTAGCATGATACCATCCCGTTCTAGTGTGAATGGTAATTAGGATTGCTGTTTGTCCTGATCTCATAATTCTTCCCCTTTCTTCTCTGCCTCTCAGGTCCCACCCTGTTCCATAGTTGGTATGTGTATTGGTCCAGTGGTAGTAACTCTCAACTCAGACGCAGAGCTTGAACATGACTGGTATGAGTTGCCAAATGTTCGGATCTCCATAGGGGTGGGAAATCCTCCCATCATTATTATTATCATTCTTGTCAGTGCTGCTCCTGATAGGAACATCATATGATTCTTGTGGTGGTATGGGTGGTAGGGGTGGTGGGTGTTGGGGATTATTTCTAATTTTAAATGAATAAACTGTATCATTTCAATAATCGTTCAAATCTCTTTCAATTTTCTTGTGTTTCTGTCTACATTTTGTTTACAATTGCTTTCAACAAGTGAGAAAATGTTCTTGTAATAACCTTTCTATTCAGCAAATAATAAATCTTGTTCAATAGCACTCTTTTGAGATGTTCCATCTCTTCAAACAATTGCTTTAAAGAAACATTATTATGCTTGATGATTAATTCAATTAATTTAAGACTAAACCTGTTAAACATATTCATAAACTCATTGAACTTGACATCTACCTTTAATTTTAAACATTAGTTACAACAATCTTTTTGGTTTCAGAGATTCAGTACTGAAGAGCTGTGTGTAAATGGAGCCCACCACGATATGTCTGTGGGCTGTTTAAAAGAACTTATCTTCCTATTTGAAAAAAGTTGCAAAAAATCAAGAGCATACAAATAGACACTTCCTGGGATTCAGTAAACTCCGTGTAAGCTTTGCACAAAGCTTACATGGAGTTTACATGTGTGTGCAGTGATGCATGGTGAGCAGCAGCACTCATTTCATATCCATGCTGCCCACCGCATTTAAATGTAAATAAGAGTGGTTTCATGGCTGGCAACAGTGTTGCCAGCTAGGAAACCATGTAAGCTAACACACATAGCCATCCTATTTAAGTCAGAACAAAGAAGGTCCGCGGTTTTGCTTGGAATGCCACAATGATCACCAGGGCTTAACAAATATTAGTTGTCATAACTGTCAATCTCTTAGTGCATGACATCTGGACAAAGCCCAATTTAATGGGGGGACAATGACCCAGAAACAGGGACAGATTTGACATGTTTGTTCTTTAGAAATGTGCTAGAATAAAAAGGGGTTTGTGTTAAGATACATTTTCTGAAGGATTTGAAGTCTGAACTCAAATGTATGTAATTATTGAGTCATATCGTTTCTAAGATCACCCCAGTGATATGCAGAAAACCACAAATTTAATAAGGAACACACCAAAAGATATATATATATATATATATATATATATATATATATATATATATATATATATATATATATATATATATATATATATATATATATATATATATATATATACATATATATATATATATATATATATATATATATATATACACATATATATATATATATATATATATATATATATATATATATACATATATATATATATATATATATATATATATATATATATATATATATATATATATCCATATATACATGGATATATATATATATATATATGTATATATATATATATATATATATATTTATATATTTATATATATGGGTTCCATTTAGAAGCTTGAAATACTGAAATCTCGAATTTCAGTATTTCGAGCCCAAGAAGCTGAATCCACATAATAGCGAAAGTTTACAAGCATGAAATTCAAAATCTCAAATACCAGAGGTTTTGAATTTTGCACTTCTAAAGTTCCGCTATGGTTATGTATTCAGGTAAGTGTGTGTGTTAAGTGGTTTGGGTAGGGGCTGTAGTATGTGTCAGTGTGTTTTGTTGCTGTGATGTGTGTGTGTGTGTGTGTGTGTGTGTGTGTGTGTGTGTGTGTGTGTGTGTGTGTGTGTGTGTGTGTGTGTGTCTGTGTTTATGTGTGTGTGTGTGTGTGTGTGTGTGTGTGTGTGTGTGTGTGTGTGTGTGTGTGTGTGTGTGTGTGTGTGTGTGTGTGTGCGAAAGTAGCTTGTGTGGTGGTGGTTTCTGTGTGTTTGTATGTACTATGACCTTGGAGTGAGAATATTTAAGTAGGGGGCTGTGGGGGATGCAGCCCCCCACATGGGGGATGCAGGGGGCTTGCCTCCCTTCTTTCATGTAGTAGAGTGACTGTGTGTGTTTGTGTGGTGGATGGTGTGTGTATGTGTGTAGTAAAACCGCAAAATTCAAAACTTCCGGTATTCGAGGTTTTTAATTTCACGGTTTTTAGTTTTGTTGTTTTGTGGATTCCACTTCTTGGGCTTGAGATACTGAAATTCGAGATTTCGGTATTTCGAGCTTCTGAAGTGAATCCATATATATATATATATATATATATATATATATATATATATATATATATATATATACACATATATAAAAGGTAAAATCTGGACATTTCAGGGAAAATCTGGACAGTTTAGCGGTATGATATTTATGTATATGGCCCAAACACAGTACAGAACAGTGTATACAATGCAGAGTATTTTGAAATCCCATTTATGGCATTCTGTACTGAAGTTGTTTAAATGATCTGTAAGAGTACATGGACTGCCATGTAAAATAAACACTCAGGGTAAGTGTGTGTATTGAATAGGGGCACACAGATAAATTGTATGAATGAACACAGGAAAAGAGGACAGGTGAAACAACCTAATGTACAGCAGATGAGGGCATGTTAATGGAAGAGAGTTGTAGCTACAACACCAATCACATATCAGTATGGTACAGTAGGGACTGCACAGTGAAAATGTGTATTATTTGACTGTCACACAAGGTGACATAACAATAGATGTCATCCTTACATGAACAATGCAGAGGACATCTATCAGATATGTTATATACAATTGGGATAGGGTGCATATTGAGAAGCTGTGCAAACTGATTTGCCAGAATATGAGTGCAATCTCAGCAGAGGTCTCCAGCAAGTGGAACACAGGTAAAGGCTCATGGTCAACATTAAAAAAGCAAGCACAATGTTGGACAATATCAGAATAATACCATCAGTAATCCCATGTCTCTGACATAGCATATGTCGTTTAGAGTGATCAGAGATGATTCTGCACAAACACACTTGTACGACTGTTATGGCATGTCTGCACTCTGTGAGGGTAATCACACACACTGTTCTGGCACTGTAACATTTGCTGAAGGTGTTGGGAGAGGCACTGCCACACCTGTATGTGACAATTGACATTATGATCAATACAGGCTAGTTGACTGGTGTGTATGACATATAAATATATGGGTCTACTGCTTTTCATCGAATACCACATTTTCGAAAAAGAGCAGTAGACTGCTCAGTTACGCGGATGTGCACTTATTCAAAAGTGCACTTTCGTGAACTCAGCTTCTACAAACGGATCGCACCTCAGTGGAGGACAGCAGGAAAACATGCTATGTCCTCCGCTGTGGTGTGGTAGTTACAGACCTTAGGGTTAGGGTGTGGGTCATGGTAAAGGGATAGCTAGTAGGGCTATCCCCTTACCATGACCTGCACCCTAAGCCTAAGGTCCATGATTACAGCACCACAGTGGAGGATAGCTTATCCTCCACTGTGGTGCAGTAGTCACGGACCTTAGGGTTAGGGCGCGGGTCATGGTCAGGGGATTACCCTACTAGCTATCCCCTTACCATGACCCGCACCCTAACCCTAAGGTCCATAACTACTGCACTAATCATCAGTAGTAACCCGTTCGCTGAAACGGGTTTCGCGAAAGTGCACTTTCGATTAAGTGCACTTTCGCGTAACCCAAGGTCTACTGTGTGAGTTTGAAGTGTATTTTTGAACTTATACAGTAGACCCAAATATATATATATATATATATATATATATATATATATATATATATATATACATATATACATATATATATAGGGTCTATATTATATTATCGCACGCTTACAAAAGCGAGCAATAATTAATCGACCCCATGTAAACTAAAGCTTACAATGTCGAAACCTCAGAACAACGGTTCCAAAATAAAAAAAATTAAAAAACTTTAAAGCATTACATAATGTGGGGGGCTTCACCCCCCCCACAACACCCCACTTAAATATACTAACTCCGAGATCGCACTACAGTGCCGAAAATGGCAACGTAATGAAAGCGGCCAAGTGAATTCTTTCCCAGGAAAAAAATTTGCTGAAAAGCTGCTTCGCTATTTTGCCTTTTCGCTCTCTTGGGTTTGATCAAGACGCATTTGACAAACTGCATCTGCAAATTCGTAATAGAAAGGATCTATATCAGAACATCGAAGTATTAAAACTTTGAATGTTCTGATATTGAACACTATTCAGCGAATGCTAAGAATAGCAAAGCTGAAGAACAGCAAATTCTTTCCTCAGGAAAGAATTCAGTTGGCCATTTCTGTGGCTTCGCTATTCTTAACGCTGTGGTAGAAAGTTAAGGGTTGGGTTCAGGTAAGTGTGCGATTGTTTGTACGTTAGGGTTAGAGGCAGGTTAAGTGAGTTAGGGTTAGCGTGCGGGTTAGGCATGTGGGTGATAGTGACAGACTTTAGGGTTGGGGCAGTTTAAGTGTGTTAGGGTTAGGGCGTGGGTTAGGTGAGTGTACGATAGTGATGGACCTTAGGGTTAGTGTTTGAGTTAAGGTAAGTGGGTAGATAGTAGTGTATGTAGGCAAGACTCAAAGGACAAACCAACCACCGTAACCGGCACAGGTAACCAAAAACTAAGGGTAATGCTACTCAATGCCAGAAGTCTCAACCTCAAAATTCACACACTCGAGGCTCTCCTCAGCATGGAGAAAATCGATGTTTGTGCAGTGACGGAAACCTGGTTCAAGGCTCAAGAGAGCACCCCAGCACTTCCAGGTTACAATTCATATCATACCTTCCGGCCTCAGTTATCAGATCGCAGTACAAAGGGAGGAGGTGTATCCATATTCATCAAGGATACCCATATCTCCAGGTTAGTAGTGCAGCATGATGCCCCAGAGATCATCCATGCGCAACTATCAGCAGGCAAAACCACAGTTCAAGTCATAGCCAGTTATAGATCTCCCACCATGTCCCAAGATGCTCACTCTGCATTCCTTGAGACATTGGAAAGTATAAAGGTCTTACCCAACACCATAATCTTGGGTGATTTCAACTACCCTGTTATAGACTGGGTGAACTACCAATGTTCCAACTCCTATGCTCAGTGATTCATAGAATTTATAAATTCAAATGCCCTTGAACAACTAGTATGTTCCCCCACTAGAGGGGACAACATATTGGATTTAATCATCACAAATATGGGTGCCCATTGTACCACATCCGTTATCACCCCCTTTTTGGTCAGATCCAACCACAAACTGATAACCCTGGACATCCTCACTCCTCCAACTCCCCCAATCAAAGAAACCATAGTCAAAAAACTTTCCAAAGCAAACTTCAAACTACTTGCATCAGAAGTAGAAAGCTTCACTATTCCCTTGCAGAAGGATAATGATATCCAGGATGCGGAATCCTACACCAAGGCACTCTATATGCATCTTCAGGATAGCATGGACCGTGCTATCCCAAATAAAACCAAGACTCCTTCCTTAAGCAAGAAGAAATCAGTCTGGTGGACCCCAGCCATAAGCAAACTATACAATAAAAGGAGGAGACTTATACAAAAAAAGGCCAAATCTCAAGTAGAAAAATCATCCCTGATCAGCATTAGTAAGAAACTGAGGGCCCTCATCAAGTCAACTAATGCTAATTTTGAAAAGAAAGTTGCCAAGGATGCCAAGGATAACCATAAGGCCTTCTATGGCTATGTCAAAAACCTAAATGGCAATGCTCAGGTCTGTTCTGAGCTAGTACAAAATGGAACAAAATACACTGACCCTTCTGACATTGCCAACATCTTGGCTGACAGGTTCAGTGCAAACCCCCCCCCCCCCCATCACCACCTACAGGGCCTATTACCATTCTAGGGGATTGTGTAAGTCCAATTATTACTGATACATTGGTTAACAAGGCTCTATCTAAAGCTAAAAACACTGCCTCCATGGGACCAGATGGTGTCCCAGGCTGTGGCATACGCAAGCTCCAAAAGGAATTAATCCCGCATCTTAATACCCTGTTCAGTCTCAGCCTCTCCACAGGATATGTGCCCATAGAATGGTGCACGGCAATGGTGGTCCCGCTACACAAGGGTGGGGCCACAACTGACCCTGGGAACTACCAACCAATAAGCCTGACCAGTCTGATCTGTAAGGCTATGGAGCGAATCATTATGGAACTCATAAATGGAGAGATTGGGAACCTCCAGTCGCTGAACCCCACACAGTTCGGCTTTGTCAAGGGCAGATCATGCCTCCTGAACCTGGTGGATTTCTTTGAGACAGTTACTCAGGCTATAGATAAGGGAAAGAAGGTACACACGGCTTACCTTGACCTTGTTAAAGCATTTGGCACCATTCCCCATTCAGGTATTATTGATAAGCTTACTAGCCTGGGCATAAACCCTTACGTCACAAGATGGATCACAAACTGGCTCTCAGACAGATTCCATAAAGTAAGAGTAGCGGGATCTATGTCTGAATCCAGACCAGTAATGAGTGGTGTGCTTCAGGGCTCTGCCCTGGGGCCCCTCCTGTTTGGCATATACTTCTCAGAAGTGCAGGCAAGCACGGAAGGGCTGTGGCTGACTAAGTTTGCGGACGACTGCAAACTGGATGCTATAATAGAGTCTCTGGCTGACATGGAGATCCTCCAGAAGGGCCTAAATGAGACTGATGCATGGTGTCAAAGCCATGGTCTCAAGCTAAATGCAAAAAAATGCGTAGTAATCCCCTTTGGAAAAAACAGAGTAACCGCATACTACAACATAGGAGGTAGTCCCCTGAAATCTGAAGAAGAAATAAGGGATCTAGAGACCAAAGTAGATAGTCAGCTTTCCTTTGATAATCATGTTGCCAAAGTGGTTAGAAAATCCTTCTATGTGACCCATCTGATCATGAAAGGGTTCGCATCAAGATGTAAGGATGTAATGGTGCCCCTCTACTCTTCCCTCATCAGACCCATTATTGAGTACAATGCACCAATTGGAATGTACCTGGCTAGACATCTCCAGCAGCTGGAAAGACCACAAAGGTACCTAACCAAGAGGATTACTGACCTCAAACAGTTGCCCTATGCAGCACAATTGAAAAAGCTAAGACTGTTCTCTGTTGCATACCACTTTCTCAGAGGCGATCTCTGTCTAACGTACAGAGCCATGTCCAACCCAGAATTGTTGAACATGCTCCATCTTAGCAAAACCAAATCTACTCAAGCTACAAGCTCTAGGGATATAAACCTCAACATAACAATGAATAGAACATGCAGGAGGGATAGATTCCCTTCGCAGAGACTTCCCTTACTATGGAACAGGGTCCCGATCTACATAAGACAAAGCCCCTCACTATCACTCTTCAAGAGGAACCTTGATGAGTGGATGGGTAACAGAAAGTTCACACCGGGGATCACACCAACAGCACTACTAAATAGGGGCCAAGGGTACTAGTTGCTAGTACAAGGGTCTAGGGAACTACTATAGGGGTGGTGAATACCGCACAACGTGGCTGGGCAAATATATGCCGTCGGGCAGATAGCCCAGTACCAACCTATGAACCTATGAACCTATGTTTAGTTTAGTGTAGCATTAGATGTAGGAATTTAAGTGTATGTGCGTGGTTGCTGTTTGTTTGATGTGCTTGTGTTGTGTGTATGTGTTTTGGAACTGTTCTGAATGTTCGATATTTTCATGTTTAGATATTTTAGGGCCGATGAAATAGCGTTCGCTATTTTCATCTTTTGATAACGTGATATAAACGCAATAGAAACCCATATACATATATATATATATATATATATATATATATATATATATATATATATATATATATACATGTGTGAGTGTGTGTGTGTTTGTGTGCATATATATATGGTACAATCCACAATGGGACGAATGTTACCCATGCCATTAATTTTGTCAAACAGCTTCATATGTACTGTGTGCATCACTGGAACAGGTAGCATACTGTACATCCATGTGGTGCAACAACTTAATGGGGTTCTGCACCATCAGACAGTAATGTTTATGCTACAAAGAGAATAATTAGGTATGGCCAAAAAATGTGTGACAGTTCACTGTGACAAAGGTGGTACACTTCAGTTACACATCACTGGAAGATGTGTAGGGAGATCCATGAAGAAGGGTGCATTGTACTCAGTTATTGGTGATGAAGGCTGCAAACAATGGAGGTATTATGGCCTCTGATGTGGATGTCCTTCACATACTCAGCAGTTGTGTTATATACACGGAAATAGTTAGCACTGTGACCACATGCTGGTGGATGTTCCACTTACTATCTACCCTAGGACAGAGGTCACATACCTGTTAGTCAGATTATAAGGTGTGAGGTCTACATTATACTTGAGGTGGGTGTTTGTTTTCCTGACATAAATCCCTTCAAGTCTTTGTGTAATTGCAGGTGTTGTCATGACTGTGTCAGCAGTTGGACTTGATTGCTGCCAGTCAGTAGTCTATCAGACAGCTGTATGAACACAAGATGTGTATGTCATCTGTAATGTCTGTCACTTAAATAATGGACAGGAAAGGGCCTAGCAGACAGCCCTGATGTACGGACCTAATCAGAGGACCTGATATATACAGTGGATATAAAATGTTTACACACCCTTGTTAAAATGACAGGTTTTGTGATATAAAAAAATGAGACCACAATAAATAATTTCAAAACATTTCCCACCTTTAATGTGACCTATAACCTGTACAATTCATTTGAAAAACAAACAAATCTGTTAGGGGAAAAAATATAAAAAACAAAAAACGTACAATAAGCTGGTTGCATATGTGTACACACCCTTAAACTAATACTTTGCTGAAGCACATTTTGATTTAATTACACCATTCAGTCTTCTTGCATACACACCTGCCATCAATTAAAAAGACTCTAATTAACCCCAAATAAAGTTCAGCTATCCTAGTAGGATTTTCCTGACATTTACTCAATTGCTTGCTACAGCAAAAGCCATGGTTTGCAGAGAGCTTACAAAGCATCCAAGGGATGTTGAACGGTATCAGTCAGGAGAAGGATACAAAGAAATTTCCACAGCATTGGATATTCCATGGAACACAGTAAAACAGTCATCAAAAAGTGGAGAAAATAGGGGACAACAGTGATGTTGCAAAGAAGTGGATGTCCCTCCAAAATTTATGAAAATGAAGTCAAAAACTGGTCAGGGAGGCTGCTAAGAGACATACAGCAACACTGAGGGAGCTGCAGGAATTTTTGGCAAGTACTGGCTGTGTACTACATGTGACAACAATCTCCCATATTCTCCATATGTCTGGGCTATGAGGTATGGTTACAAGATCGAACACGTTTCTTACACAGAAAATCCTCCAGGCCTGGTTGAATTTGCAAAACAATACATCAAGTCTCCCAAAAGCATGTGGGAAAATGTGTTATGGTCTGATGAGACCAATGCTGAACTTTTGGGCCACAATTCCAGAAAAAGTTCACACTTCACATGACCAAAAGAACACCATCCCCACGGTGAAGCATGGTGGTGGCAGCATTATGCTTTGGGGTTGCTTTTCTTCAGCTGGAACTGGGGCTTTAGTCAAGGTGGAGAGAATTATGAGCAGTTCCAAATACCAGTCACTTTTGGCCCAAAACCTTCAAGCATCTGCTAGAAAGCTGAAGATGAAGAGGAATTTCACCTTTTAACATGACAATGACCCAAAGCATACATCCAAATCAACAAAATAATGGCTTCACCAGAAGAAAATTAAAGTTTTGGAATGGCCCAGCTAGATCCCGGACCTAAATCCAATAGAAAAACTATAGGGTGACCAGAAGGGGGCTGTGCACAGGAGATGCCCTTGCAATCTAACCAATTTGGAGCACTTTTGCAAGGAAGCGTGGGCAAATATTGCCAAGTCAATATGTGCCATGCTGATAGACTCCTATCCAAGAAGACTGAATGGTGTAATTAAATCAAAAGGTGCTTCAACAAAGTATTAGTTTAAGGGTGTGCACACTTATGCAACCAGCTTATTATACATTTTTTATTTTTTATATTTTTTCCTCTAACAGATTTGTTTGTTTTTCAATTAAATTGTACAGGTTATAGGTCACATTAAAGGTGGGAAAAGTCTGGAAATTATTTATTGTGGTCTCATTTTTTATATCACAAAAACCTGGCATTTTAACAGGGGTGTGTAAACTTTTTATATCCACTGTAGGTGACTTCAGACATTTCATCATATTTAGACACCACATATGCAATGCAGTGGTTTACTCACTTGGTGATATAGGTGTATATGGCCACATCTGACAGTGATGAGTGAATACCTCAGTGTGGATTTGTGTCAAATGCCTTGGGCTTGTCAAGTTCAAAAGGATGATAGTGTTATCATCATGCATGCCTTGATGACCTCTTTGAGGACATCTAACAGATTTAACAGACATAATGTAACATTAACAACTCACACAGGTCTGTTGCACACAGCAGGGATATTACTAGTGTCCATTTAATAAAAGGTCCATGATGACATTTTGCTCTACCTCACAGATAAGGAGAGTCAAGATGTGTCTATACATGCATGTATTGGGTGCTGCCCCCCCCACACTCAGATGGATGTATGTTGATGTACACCCTTCTACAGCAACATAGTCTGTGTGCAGGATGTGTTGATGCGTGCATTCAACTGTGTCAAGGTGTACATGATGAGTCATGTGATAGGTGATCTGTGATGTTGTCACAGCCCATTGATTCTGTGTGACAGGCCTGGATGAAGATAGGAAAGTGCATACTAGCTATCTTCAAGTGGTCTAGGGTTTGAACACAATCCCCTACACAGGTGTCATTGAGAAACTGTCCCAGCTGGGGATTAACCCTTCTGTCACTAGATGCATAACCAACTGGGTCACTGACAGAACACATACTGTAAAGGTTGGTGAATCAACCTGTACCAATAGAGCTGTCATCACTGGCGTATGCCAGGGATCTGTGTTGGTCCTTTACTGTTTGGAATCTAGTTCTTGACTGTTCAGGCTAAAGTATATGACCTTTGGCTTACCACATTTGCTGATTCTTGCAAACTGGCTGCAATCACTGAGTCCACCTATGATGATAACATACTACAAGAGGCGCTAACACAGACAAGTGATTGGTGACAAAGCCACTCGGTCTACAAAGAAATACAAAAATGTGTCTTTATTTTGTCCTTCTGCAAAGTGGAATTCCTTTCAAATTACAGCACTGACAACAGTCCGACTATGCTGAAATGCAGTGATGCAAGCACTGAGATTAATCTTACATAGCAATCTGTACTTCGACCACCAAGTGTCCACACTGGTATTGAAAGACTATGTTGTGCACATCATAAGTCACACCATAGAATTCTGATCCCAGCTTTATATTACAGCACTGTACTTGAACCTCATCAGAACACTAACATAGAGTATAATGCTCTCTTTTGCATGTACCTTACTAGACACATGTAGCAGCTGGAGAGACCAAGAAAACACAGTGCCTACAAACCATGCCATGATGCATGTGGATAGACTGAAATCCATGTTACTGTCACCTGTATCGTATAGGATGAGGTGACTTCTGCCTGGCCTCCAGAACAGTCTTTGGCCATGCCCTAGTGGGAGTAGTGCAGATCCACAAATCAGATAGAGCTGATGACATCAGCAGTGTCTGGTGAGGAAAATATTGCAATAACAGTGTCCCACATTCTGGTATAACAGGCTCTCTGTAATGTCAAGCAAGTGCACACACACACACACACACACACACACACACACACGCACACACGCACACACACACACACACACACACACACACATGCACACAGGCACACACACACACACATGCACACACACACACACACACACACACACACACACACACACACACACACACACACACACACCAGTTGAATGCAGTGAGAATAAAACCACTACCTATCTAAGTACACAGACTACAGAACTCAATACTATTCACAAGTTCCATGGCACAAGTATGACATTTACAAGACTGTAGGTCAACTTATAGTGCATAACACCGGCAGAGCATGTTGAAGAGAAGATGATGGGAGGCCTGCATGAAATGGATGTGTAAGCATGTGCAAGTATCAAAATACTGTCAATCCATGGCATTGGGGCAGTAACTGTAGCATACACACTTCTGCTCTTCTGGTTAGACTCACATACATGCAATTGACTGCAATGAGAACAGAACTCCTACTTATCTAAGTACACAGACTACAGAACTCAGTACTTTATGCAAGTTCCATGGCACAAGTCTGAATCTTACAAGGCTTCAGGACAACTTATAGTGCATGATATCAACACCGGATGTAGGACACAAGATGATGAGAGGCCTTTATAGGTTCATAGCTTCATAGGTTCATAGCTGGTCAATAGATGTATGGCCCTAGGGCCTTTACAAGCCTAGCCATGTAAAAACACAAGTACCCCTTAATGAATATAGTTAGATGTTCATTGTTAGCAGAGTGATTTTGTGATCAGCTCCTACTGGCCCTGTCCATGAGGGACATAGGTGTTACACTAGGGTGAAATTATAATCACTTATCCAGCTGTTAAAATTGCATTTGAATAGGGTCATTGAGGACCACTGCTTCATATGCAATGGGAGCCTAATACAGAGAAACATCAATTGCTAGGAGATGTATCTGTCTCTCCAGCATGTTCTGTTTATCTCAAGGCTAGGTTGAGATCCCTGGAGTAAGTTTTTCTTGTCCCAGTTGACTTATAGATGTCCAGCATTAACAACAGGGCAGATTCCCAGACAGCTCTGTATGCCAGACACAGGTCACTTCTCAGCAGCCTGTATGATACTGAGTACAGTGACAGGGCTTTCAGTATTTCCATATTAGTCATGTTATGGAGGACCTGGATTCTCTTGGTCATAAACCTCTGTGGTCTCTTCAGTTGCTGCAGGTGTCAGGTGAGGTACATAGACAAGAGAGCATTATACTCAATGAGTGACCTGATAAGGTTCAAGTACAGCTGAGTTATGACCTCCCTGGTCTTGGATGCAATGTCATTATGAAATGGGCAATGTAGACTGTGTGTCTTACCACTATGGACACATAGTGATTGAAGTTAACCTTGCTATCAACCTGTGTTCTTAAGTCTCACACTAGTGACTTACAGCTTAGAGGGGTGCTGTGTATAACATAATTTGCAGGGCTACTTTTTTGCCAAAGGGGACAGTGAGGCATTTTCTTGTGTTAAGTTTTAGTTTGTGAGTTTGGCACCAATCAGTTGCCTGTGTCATGTTAACATCATTGAGGGACTCTAAATAATTGCAACCAGTTGACAGTCACCTGCAAACTTGGTAAACCATAAGTCATCTACCTTTGCCTGGACTTAAAAGCAATATTTTCCAAACAGTAGGGGGCCCAGCACTGATTCTTGTGGTACTCCAATTGTAACTGGTTTACTGGTAGAGGTGGACTCCTCAACTTTGACAGTGTGCATTCTGTCGATGAGCCAGTTGGCTACCCATCTAGTAATGTATGGGCTAATCACCAGATGGGAGAGTTTCTCTATGATACCTGAATGAGGGATTGTATCAAAGGGCTTGGCTAAATCAAGATAGGCGGTATGTCCTGTTTTCCCTCATCCAAGGTTTTAGGGACATTATCAAAGAAGTCCACTAGGTTTAATAAGCAAGATCTTTCCTTAACAAAACCAATATGGATCGGTTCTAGAGTGTTGAAAGTCACCTATGTCCATGTGGATAAGGTCCATGATGATTCTTTCTATAGCCTTACAGATAAGGCTGGTGAGGTTTATAAGTCAATAGTTCCTAGGGTCAGTTGATGGATGTGCAGGCACGTTCAACTGTGAATATAGTTCTAGTCCTGCATGTTACCAGGTTGAGGTGCATTGCATATCACACAACATTTGATATTAATATATGTAGTGTAGTTAATATATTTATGAAAAAGTACCGGAGACACCAAGTTTGCAGTGCATGGGGTGGGGGGGACAACACATGGCTGCATTGCAAATATTTGACATATTGTTCAGTTTAAGTTTCCACATGTAGTTTTATGGCATAAAGAGTAAAATGGACAGTACACAGCACTAATACATGTTAAATTTGCCTTGGTATAGCACAGCCTTGAAAAACAGGTTTGTGTGATGGTTGGCAAATGTTTATGCATGCAAGATACACATTTCCATTCATTTTCACTGCTTGTGCATAGTTAAGCAGTGCGCAAATGCGAGCTGCATTGAAAAAGTTACGAGAGTTAGTACTGAGTGAATGAAACACATCTGCTGCTTAGCTGACTCTGTGGCAGCAGGTGTAACTGCATTGGCACATTTCATTTTGAGCCCAGATGATACTGGGTTCAAATACAGGTGTATCTAATACTTTTAAATAAATATTGGTAATGCAATGATAGTATTCTGTATAGTACATTCAGCATATATTACTGTGTGTACAGCTGGGTTAAGCAGCATTTGCATGGAGGTAAGTGCAGCATTACACAGCTGCTCACCGTTGCTTGGCATTGTTGTGCGATGCTAAACTCCACACAAACACATAGTCCAAAAAGTGAAGGGATCAGTTGCTTTTTCTGCTGCTTATGTGTGTTGTGTGTGATTCTATTTTTTTGACCAAATTATAAGTGTTAAAATAGGGTAGATATGAAAGTGGTGAAATGGGGAGTAAGTAGTGAGAAGAACAAAGGGGAAGCAATACAGAAATGTGCAAGTGGGAGGTAGGTAAGAAGCACAGCTATCCATTTCTTCAACAGTAAAAATTGATAATATGTGCAGAATATTAGCTGAATTTGGGCTGTCATCTCCAGGGAGAGGGGTGACAACAACCCAGTCATGTTGAATAGCCAACTGGACTGAATCAAGTGTCTCAAGAAGACACATGTATGAAATTGAGAGATATGTATGGGATGACATATTTTTGTGGGACAGGTGCCCATTTTTCTTTTTTTTAACCCAGTAACAGAGGAATGCTGGGTAAGGGACGTAGGTATTTCTGGGTCAGGTAAGGTGGGTAGGTGAGGAAGGAAATGCAAACAAACAAAACCAACAAGACAAAAGACAGGGATGGTGAGGGACACAAAAGGTTGGGGGACATCATGATTGAGGTGAGAGAGGGGACACCACAGGCTCATGCCCCTCAAACATGAAGACGGTGAGAATCGAGTCCTCACCCACTGGACTGTCATCACTATCCCTTTACTCCATTGGTGGATGTATTGCTTGATGTCTTCTCCTCCTATGGACCATGACGAAGAGCAGCCTCTCCATCCAGTGCATGCATAAGCAAGAGATTAAATCACTACCTCCACCACTGCTCCAAGAGGATACCACTGCACCAGCTGCTGGGGCAATAGTACCTGAGTGTGCAGATAGTGCAAAGGCAGCAGAAGAACTGCTGTCAAGTTGGGTCCCAGCCATACTGGCATTGATGCTGGAGCCAGTGGAGTGGGGGCAAGGTAATCCATGGGGGCTGACCTACCTCTCTGTACTCTCTGTAGCATTTAGTGATTTGGTACACATGGATGACAGGGAGTCATTTTGATGACACATAATATAAAATAAAAAAAGTGACATAAGTGTGGGGGTCAGAGAAAAAAGAGATAAAATCACTACCATCATATGCGACTTACAGTGCATTTACAGTAACATACAACTATTTTATCTGAAGTATTACAAAAGTATACATGCTAACAACTACACTACTACAGATTGTTTAAGGTAATCTTTGAAATGTGCATATATTGCACATATCCTTGTTCCAATTATACAGATTACAGTTAACAGCAGGGCATGTATGCCACTTGTTTAGAGTTTATTTTAATGTAAATATTTATTAAAGAAATTCAGTACTGTATATTTGTTACTTGTGTTATTTGAACACAGAACCTGTGATTTCAGTCTTATATTTAACTTGTAAATTTGGTGTGTGCTATAGACTAATACATGCATACTTGGTGTTATAGTTAGGATATGTATGCTCAAATTGATACAACTGTATAAAAACCCCAAAACCTATCTTTAACTTTTAAAGCTACAGTAATACTTCTCTTGTGCTGCATACATATCACTTGCTTCCCTAAGTCTCTCCAGTCAAGCAACATGAGCCTGTCTGTTGAATTCTATGTCTGTGTTAGCTGGAGAAAGAGCAGAAAAGAAAAAAAAGAGGATTGTGCATACCAGTCTTGCCTACTATTAGCTTTCTAAGTATTACAAATTCTCTCTTATTATCATACTTACATAGCTGTGGGATGTCTGCAGTCTCAAATTCATCTAACCTATGGTTGATGGTATCCATTTTGTGCTTATGTAGCTCATTAAAACGATGCCTACACTGTACCCAATGCACGGGATGCCAGTAATACTGGATACAGGCTGAGCTAAACTACTCCATGCCTCAGACATGTACTGGGAGCCAGAATAGTACCGCTGCAGAAACCTTTGCCTGTGGCGATTTAGCATGAGTCCAATAAAATACCCTGGACTCCTCGACACCCCACTTCTGTGCCCTAAACTTGGCATCTTCTTCATTAACTCCAGCCATGTCTATCATCCGACCTAGATCAATGGTAAATGATGCGCATTTCTGTGATGTGAAGAGGAGAGCAGCAGTGCCAAGCAGGGACAACATAAATACTTGAAGTTGGAAGTTTAATCTTACACTTGGCCTTAGTTTGAGGGATGTCTAGTTATGCAGCTTGGAAATATATATTGAAAATTGGGAGGTAACTGTCAGATGAGTTAAGTTTGCAAACATGCACTGGGGACATAAATGTCATGACTGGCACATTTGTTTTTGATAAAATTAATTTTTACAGTGTGGGATTCAAACCTAGACATAAGGGTCAAAACATTTTATTCCACAGTGTAGATCTTCCATGTTTGCCACAGAAGAAGTGCTGCTCAGACATATTCAGGAATCATTCATTAATACAGGTGACAGTTTGAGGTGTTACACATGTATGTGTGTGAGCTGACATGGTTCTTGTATATAGATCCAGTTGTGTATATGTGTTAGGTAATTATGAAGGCCACACAAGTCAAGATGATAGAATTATACTTACAGAAATATAGCATACAGTATACCCTCAGTCATACATCTGAAAACACAATAAGGGTGTCTTATCCCTCATAAATATAAATCATACCAGCTCCACTGTCTAAAGAGAGAATGAATATAATAGGAAGTGGATCAATAAATAAAATGTGTGGAATATCTTGTATTAGAACTCAGGATCATGTGTACGGCACAGGAATGTTAAAATAACACTTGTTTATTTTTCAGTTCATTGATATAGTTTGCACACCCTGTACTAGAACCCAGGACCATCTATACTCCAGCATTACACTTAGAATTGCTACAACAGAGCGAATTACATGATATTTCCATGATTCCCTACTCATTCTTAAGTTCTCTGTGTTAACCACCATGCAACACCACTTAGCATGTTTGCACACTGTCCAAAAGAATTAATTAAATGTTTCTGTCTTCAATTATTGGCTGTCTGAGTCCTGTCTGCAGGTGTTGGGAAACCTTGCCAACCATAGGGCAATACAACTCAATGCTGCTAAGCTCAGTTGTGTGATGGAAACCAAAAAGTTTACAGATGCCCTTTCTGCAGATGCTCTGTCTGATTCATGGGTGGCCCACTACTCCATTTTGTACACTAAGCGTTGTGCAAATAAGATAACCACAGCCTACCTGACATTAATTGTCCTATTTCCCTTGTTTGTGTTAAGCAGTGCACTCTGCAAACACTGGCAGAAAAAAAAAAAGAAAAATTAAATAAAAGGGAAAAGTTGTTAAAATGAAAAAAAACAATCTATGAAATTAACACTACAAACTGGGTTGCTAGTACACATTACCTATTTCTACATAGGTCTGAATTTGAACTCTCACTCCAATGAGCCTTCGGAACAAAGTAAGGGTGCCTTGTCCCTTTTTGCCACACAAACAGCTTTACAGCAGGGAACTGCAATTAGAATGTTATATGGCAATAATATACAGTTGTCAACAAATGAAGGGGAGGTTGGATGTTAATGAACAGAACCTGTGAATTGCGTGCTGTTTACTTACATTTTCAGCCTTGATAAAATGACTTCTATATGCTTTGTTAAGTCTAACTTGACATACCCACTGGATGTAGGGCAATCAGCATTGCTGTTGTATTTTCCTTCTCCCTACCAGTAATCATTCACAGTTGCAATCCATTAGCAACAAACACTGAGGGAATGCCTGCACTATATTTACATCTCCTACACAGAGCCAAATATTTTGGATTCAGCAATTCTAATGAATTCACACCTCATTTGCATTTTCACCATGCTGACAGCCCTCAATCTACATCTTAAGAAGGCAGCCATGTGGCTAGGGAACTTAAGGTGAGGAGATTTGTTTATGTGGAGAACACAGAAAAGCGGCTATTACTTTGGGATATATCTGCACAGATTACTGAACTTGAGAAGGTATTATTGCATTTTTTAGCTACAAACTACATATGCTGAAATATGCCATTCAGAAAAATGTAATATTTTGTATATATATTTTGATTAGCAAATGCTAAAGTTTTATCTGTATGCATTAGTTAGAAGTGCACTGATGGCATGGGCATGTTTGGCAGGGCATTGCATTTGCGATGTTGCATTGGTAATTGTACCTTATATTGGTCTTAGAAAGTTAGACAGTTGATAGCATCAACATTTTTCCATCTTTACAGTAAATGATTTTGTGAGGGTTGTAAAGTCTGAAACTGAAATGTGTATTATTACTTTCTAACTTCTCTCTTTAATGATTTTCCAGTACATACATATGGTGCTAAACTGAAGGCATGCAGTGACCATCACTTCTGAGAGGTATGACTGTGAATCTTTGATGCCTGAGGCCTACCACTTAATAATGGACACATATAAGTCCAATAAGTCTCTGCTGTCACATGTTAAGGCCATGCCTATACAAATCTTCCACATTTTACTTGCTTATACTACCAAGTAACAACATGCAAGGATATGCCATTCATTCATATTATTACACAATACACTCCAGGTTCAACACTTACGTTGTAAATCCAGCAGTTGTAACAGTTTTAATTCAAGGCTGACTCTGATGCAAGCAGTATACAGCCATTACATGGGTAGGTAAATATAGTGAGCATTGCCTGGCATCAGTGTTATTTTATATATATTTATATATCTATATCTATATATATATATATATATATATATATATATATATATATATATATATATATGGATCAGTGTCATTTCGCAGAAAATCCATTTCGCCGAAAATATCTGACATAGGGTCAAAATCGCTGAAAATCCTTTTGTCAAAAATATTACTGACAGTGTATCTGCCCTTCCCCCCACTGTGGTGCGATCTCAGAGTGAGAATATTAAAGTAGGGGTGTGGGGGGGGCGTAGCCCCCCACCCAGTACAGTTTTATATTGTCTAGTACTGTTCTATATTGAGCAGTCCCTATTAAAAGGGTAAATAAGTAGGGTCTAAATTAGAACACCGAACATTTGAAAATATTGATATAACAGGAAACTGAATTCCTTCCTAATTTCTGTTGCTTCGGTATTTTCAGTGCTCTGGTGGAAAGTTACGAGTCAGATTCAGGTAAGTGTGCTATTATGTGGACGTGTGGGTTAGGGTGGGTTAGGTGAGTTAGGGTTAGGGCGCGGGTCAGGTAAGTGTGCAATTGTGTGGACGTGTGGGTTCGGGTGGGTTAGGTTAGTTAGGGTTAGGGCGCGGGTGAGGTGACTGTGCGATAGTGATGGACCTTAGGGTTAGGGTTTGGGTTAAGGTAAGTGGATAGTTAGTGGTGTATGTATAGTGTAGTGTAGGGTTAGGTGTACAAGTTTAGGTGTATGTGTGTGTGGATTGCTCTTTGTTTGGTGTGCTTGTGTTGTGTGTATGTGTTTAATTTTTTTTCCCTAGGAAAAAATTCGCTGTTCCATATGTTCGATGTTTTATTTTTTTCGATTGCTAGGGTTCGATATTAAAGCACTCAACATTTCAAATGCTCAATGTTCTAATATAGACCAAGTAAGTAGTTTATAACCTGAGTAGGTGGAGGGCTATGCCCCCCTCACACCCCATTGTGCGAGGGCTGTCCCCCCACACCACCCCAACTTTAATATTCTCACTCTGAGATCGCACTACAGTGCGGGAAAGGGCAGGTACACTGTCAGTAATATTTTCGGCAAAATGGATTTTATATATATATATATATATATATATATATATATATATATATATATATATGTGTGTGTGTGTGTGTGTGTGTGTGTGTAGGAGTAAGGTAAGGTTTTAGGTGGTAAGTGAGTGTGATATGCATTATCTATTAGCCAATGTGAGGGCATATTGAGCACACCTACATCTGCCTACACCCACAGCAGCTGCTGCTTCCACCTCTGACTCCTCACCTGCATGTGGCTGTGGTGACCTTGTAATTGGTGGATGGATGTGTGCCCCTTCCCATTGTTGATCCTGCTGAAGCTGTGTTCTCAGGATGATGTTGTATAGCATGGCACATACTGCGAGTATTATATTACATATACATGGAATCTATTGCAGAGCTCCCACAGATGTGTCTAGGCACAGGAACCACAACTTCAGTAGCCCAAATACATGCACTGTGATATTTCTAGTTTGAGTGTGTGCCTCATTATGGCATTCTTCAGCAGGTGTGTGTGCATGTCTGATGGGTGTCATCAGCCATGGTTCCAGTGCATAACCTGCATCCCCCAGTAAATGACACTGTGGGATATCCCCCCAGTGAACATATGATACAGTTGGGAGGTGTGCCAGTTATATGAAAGTCATGGTAACTGCCTGGGTTGCCAGAACACACATACAAGATGATTCCCTTTGGCATTACACATGACTTGGCAGTTAATAGGGAGGAAGCCCTTTCTATTAATGTAGAGTCTTCCCTGTTCCCCAGGTGGCACCTTAATTTCTACATGTGTGCAATCTATGGCACCCAGTTCTTCAGGGTAGTATGCTACAGGGTAGAACTCCTGCATATTTCTGGCCCTATCCTCAGGAGTACGGGGAAAATATATGTGGTCGCTAGCATGTTGGAGCATGGCATTCAGTAATTGATGGAGGATCCTGGATGCTGATGCCTGTGACACCCCCAGCATGTCTCCTGTTGGTCTCTGAAAGGTACCTCTAGCTAAAATTCTAAGTGCTACACATACCTTTGTCTCCACTGGGATGGGTTCTCCTCAGTTTGCCCTGGCTCTAAGTTGAGGACAACATAGGTTGCAGAGTTCATGTAGTATGTCTCTGTCTACCCTGTAGCACTCTAAAATTTTCACATCATGCAGATTGTGATAGGTTACCTAGGGTTTGAAAATTCTTCTCCTTCTTGGCCTTGGTGTATTAGCAGCAGCAGCAGCAGGATAGACTTCAGCCTGTTGCACATACACATGAATTAAAGCAACAGCAGCCGGTACATTGTTTCTGTGTAGACTCTTTTCAGTGACTGTATTCCAATAGGTTTTGGAATTCTCAGGGAAAACCATCAATGGCTCTACAAGATCACTTAATAGCTTGTTGAATACATCCTCCATCTTGGATTGGTTGATTAGCATACAATTCAGCTGTTTATGCTGTAACTTGCATGCCACAGTGTTTACCTTGTTTGCGCAGCTGTGCACGGAGCTACACACTGTACACAATACAGTGCACACAATGTAAACAGACCATGTAGGTTTTATTGAATCTTGCCAAATGTGTATTTATCCAAATGGGTCAAGTTAAATATTGTACCTAAAGGTCTTAGACGATACAAATTTCCTAATGGACGTGATAGGAAAGATGTCATGTTCAAAGTGCTTACGAATATGTTTAAGAGGTTTGGTCTGGAATTAATTGAAATAATCATCAATGTAATAATGTTTCTTTAAAGCAATTGGATGAAGAGATAGAACATCTCAATACTGCTATTGAATGCAATTTATTATTTGATAAAAATAAAGGGTTTTACATGAACGCAATTGTAAACAAAATGTAGATGGAAAACGCAAGAAAATTGAAAGCGATTTGAAGGATTATTGAAATGAAACTGCTTATTCATTTAAAATTAGAAATAACCCCTGCATTCCCCCTACCACTCATACCACCAAAATAATCATATGATACTCCCTTCAGTTTCAACACTGACAACAAGACAACAATGATAATAATGACGATGGGGAAGATTTTCCAAAACTATGGAGATCCGACTGTTTAGCGACACATTCCACCCATGTTCAAGATCTGGGTCCAAGTCAAGATACTAACCACTGGACCAATACAAACAGGGAGGGATCTGTGAGGGGGAGAGGGAGGACAAAGAAATATGAGACCAGGACAAAGAGCAATCTGAATTACCAATCACACTAGAATCAGATGGTATCATGCTAACACAAACTGGATGTAGAATTTATAATTATAGTGATGTTACTATTACTCATGACCATTTTATACTTTTTTCCTAGGGGATATAAATTTATTCCTAGTCCACGTTTCAATTTAGTTGATTCTGTCAATGAACTTAAGCTTATATCAGAAAGTTAAATTTTGCCACATACTGAGAACAATGAACATCACACAATTAATTTCAAGACTGAATTTAGGAAAAATAATATTTTTAATTCACCAATATATTCTACTATACAAGCATTTGGAAAAGCATGTGTGTATGACTACCATGAGCTAAGAAAGAACAATAAAATTTGGAAACCCAATAAAATTACATCCAGTGAAGTTGAGGTTTTGAAATCTTTCTAGTGAGCTAGATCTGTCAGGATTATACAACCTGACAAAGGGGGTAGTACTGTCAAGGTTAGTTAATGGCAGTACTCTGAATCAATGTATGGTTTGCTATATGACATGGAAACGTATGTAGTAGCATCAAGAAATGAGATTAACATTGCATGTTCCAAAATAGATCTGTACCTACAGGAATTTTTACTAGAAGACTATTAACCAAACTTTTACTATACGGTAGAATTGATGTGAATTTGCACACCTATTTTACAATCATGAAACCTACCATTCCTAGTTTTTTTGCCATACCTAAGATCCATAAAGGTATATATAGACATATAGTAGCTGCACATGGTACTAAAACATACCTACTAGTGGCATATGTAGACAGGAAACTGAAACCCTGGTTCTATAATAAAACCCACTTGATGAAGGACTTGTGGGATTTTCTCAGTAGACTTACCTCTGATCTTTGGTCCAGAGAAGTAAATTTCTTAACTATTGATGTGCTAGACTTGTATTCCCCAAGTGGAAAGTATACCACTTTTCCACAATAGTCTCAGTGAATGCTCTTTTCTTTCTAATTTTGAAGTAGAGTTTCTTATTGAATTTATGGCAATTATCCTAGAAAATAACTTTTTATTTTTTGAAGGTGAATTTTTTAAACAGGTCAAAGGAATGGCCATGGATGCAGTTTGTGCTTCCATGTATGCTAATTCTGTCTTACTAGCATGGGGAAGACAGCATGTTTTAGATCCAATTTTATTCATTACTGTAGAACCTACCTAACATACCTAGATGACATCTTTATATTATGGGTAGGTCCACCAAATCTCATTAATGAATTTATTGCAAAACTAAATGCCTTAACCTCATTTTTAAAATGTATATATACTTTCAATGAGGCATGTATTAACTATTTGGATACTACTGTCATTTCAAAGGGTCTTGGTTTTAAGACTAAAATATTCAGAAAATTGACATTCGGTAATGTTTGCCTTGACTATGACAGTTTTCATCCCATTTGTTACAAAAAGTCTAGTTAAAGGTCAATATATTCAGACCACTAGAATGACCTCATGTTTTGATGATTTATCAAAAGAATTTGAGTCACTTCATTGCATGTTCTTTCAATGTGGCTATCCAATAGAATTCATTTTCAGCATTAAACATGAAGTGGAACAAGGCTGGGTATAAAATATAAACCTTTGTTAGGACATGATATTATGGAAGACTGGTGTTCAGCAAACATAGTTACAGTGATTAACTTAAATAAAGATTATAACAGAGCCTGGATTCTGGAATACATGGTCTTTCATTAAATATAATACTTCACTATGTAACATTTTAAGCATTGAACCAGTATTTGTTTATAAAACAGCATAACATTTAAAACAAATTCTTGAAAGTTACACTATGTCAACTAACAGATCTGAAAGAGACAGAGGCACTAACAAATGTGGATTCTGTAAGTTATGGTCATACATTATTAACTATAAGAACATAATTCTTGAAAATGGCTATGACAGTAAGATTACCTTTGTTAATGGTAATTTCAAAACAAGAGGCATTTTATATTTAGCATTATGTTCAGGTTGTAACAGTTTCTACATAGGCACGATGGAACATGCACTTAACAAGAGGATTTATGAACACTTCTATGACATTAGAAAAAAGAATATGAACAATGCACTTTATAAACATCAACTTAAGTGCACCAGAGAATTCTTCTTCTTCTTTCGGCTTTTCCCGGTTAGGGGTCACCACAGCAGATCACCTGTCCGCTCATGATTGGCAGTGAAGTTTTTACGGTGTTGAGTTCCCAGCCTGGCACCCAACCTTCCACTGATTCATAGGTTCATAGGTTCATACTAGGCTATCTGCCCTAGGGCATTTATAAGCCTAGCCAGAGTTGTGTGGCTTTCACCACCCCTTAGGTTGAAGAATACTATACCCATTAGTTTGCCGTGCCTCTGTCCAGCAGTGATACAGAGATGATCCCTGGGGTAAACCTACGATCTCCCATCCACTGGTCAAGATTCCTCTTGAACAGAGCCAGCAAGGTGCTCTGTCTCACATGGACCGGGATTCTGTTCCACAGCATAGGGAGTCTCTGGGTGATGAATCTGTCCCTCCAGCACGTCCTATTTATATCCGTGTTGAGGTTTAAGTCTCTTGCTCTTGTGGCTGTGGTGGATTTGGATTTTTTGAGGTGGAGCATGTCCATTAATTCCGTGTTGGACATGGCCTTGTATGTCAGGCACAGGTCACCTCTGAGCAGATGGTATGCGACTGAATAGAGCTGGAGTTTCTTCAGTCAGGCAGCATATGGCATATTTTTGAGCCCCTTTATCCTTTTGGTGAGGAACTTTTGGGGTCTTTCCAATTGCTGCAGGTGTCGGGTAAGAAACATTCTGAATGGGGCATTGTACTCAATCATTGGTCTGATAAGTGAAGAGTACAGGGGAACAATGACCTCCCTTGATCTGGATGTGAATCCCTTCATAATCAGGTGGGCAATGTAGAAGGTCCTCCTAACCACTTTGGCAATGTGAGTGTCAAAAGAAAGGTTACTGTCAACTTGGGTCCCCAGGTCCCTGATAACCTCTTCTGTGCTTAATGGATTGCCACCTATGTGGTAACTTGGGGTTACCTTGTTTTTACCAAAGGGTATGACTATATATTTTTTGGCGTTTAGCTTAAGGCCATGGCTCTGGCACCAGTTATCCATTTCTATGAGACCTCTCTGAAGGATATCTGTGTCTGATGGATTTTCAACTATGGCCCAGTTTGCAGTCATCTGCAAACTTTGTCAGCCACAATCCTCCTATGTTTGCCTGCACTTCTGAAAAGTAGATGCCGAACAAGGGGGGCCCCAGGACTGGGCCCTGTGGGACACCGCTTGTGACAGGCTTGAGTCTGACATGGCACCAGCAACTCTAACCCTGTGGGTTCTGTCCTTGAGCCAGTTTGCAACCCATCTTGTGACATATGGGTTTACATTTAAGCTGGTGAGCTTTTATATGATACCCGAGTGGGGTATTGTGTCGAAAGCTTTTGCAAGGTCAAGGTAGGCTGTGTGAACTGCCTTACCCTCATCAATGGCCTTGGTGACTGTTTCAAAAAAGTCGACCAAGTTCAGGAGGCATGATCTGCCCTTGACAAAGCCGAATTGGGTAGGATCCAATGTCTGTAGGTCCCCTATGTCTTTATTTATGAGTTCCATTATGATCCTCTCCATAGCTTTGCAGACCAGGCTTGTTAAGCTTATGGGGCGGTAATTACCATGGTCCATAGAAGCACCGCCTTTGTGGAGTGGGACCACAGTTGCCGTACGCCACTCTTTGGGTACGTATCCTGTGGTAAGGCTAAGATTAAACAGCAGCCTTATGTGTGGGTTTAGTTCCTCATTGAGTTTGTGTAGCACACAGCTGGGGACACCATCCGGTCCCATTGATGCTGTGTTTTAGCTTTAGAGAGCAGCTCTCACCTGGGCATTTGAGATGATTGGGAGGCTACACTCTGCTGGGATAGATATTTCTCCTTTTGGGGGGAGAAATTTTCACTGAACCTGTCTGCCAGTATGTTTGCAATGTCTGTGGGTTCAGTGATTTTTGTATCATTTTGGACTAATTCTGAGCATATCTGGGAGTTTCCACCCAGATTTCTAACATAGCTAAAGAAGGCCTTATGATTGTCTTTTGAGTCCTTGGCGATTTTTCTCTCAAAGTTGGCCTTGGATGATTTTATGAGTGATCATAGTTTTTACTAGTATTGATCAGAGATGTCTTCCCTTTTAGGGATTTTGCTCTATCTTGTAGTAGCTTTCTCCTCTTGTTGTAAAGTTTGTTTATGGCTGGGGTCCACCAGATTGGGCGCTTGCCTTTGGTGGAAAGGGTCTTGATTTTATTTGGGATTGCTTGATCCATGCAATCCTGGAGGTGCTCAGAAAGCATTTGTAAGGGATTCACCAGCGTGGGTTGTGGTTTCCAATGGCTCAGGGGCCTTGAAGGATACCACACCAGTCTTAAGAAGTGTGAAGTTGGCTTTTGAGAAGTTCTTCACTGTGGTCTTTTGTTGGGGGTGGGGCGGGATGTGGATCTCCAGTGAGATTAGTTTATGGTCTGATCTCACCAATGAGGGATATACTTCCGGTGTGGAGCATTTTGTCCCCATGTTTGTGATGATCAGGTCTAGTATATTTTCACCTCTTGTGGGAATGGTGACAAGTTGTTCCATAGCATTTGAGTTTATGAACTCCAGGAACCTTTGGGCTAGGGTACTGGGGCTTGAGTAATGTTCCCAGTCTATGTTTGGGTAGTTGAAGTCACCCAATATGATGGTGTTTGGAGAGACATTTATACTCTCCAGTGTCTTCAGGAAGGCTGTGTGGGGTTCCTGAGTTTGAGAGGGTGGCCTGTAACATGCTACAAACTGTAGAGCAGTTTTGCCTATGGTTAATTGCACCTGAATGGTCTCTGATGCTTCATGAGTTGCCACCAGCCTGGAGGTGTGGGTATCCTTGATGAATATGGATACATACCCTCCTTTTGTGGTACGGTCCGGGTTTTGGGGCCGGAACGCATGATATGAGGTAAAACACTCTCAGGAGCCTTGAACCAGGTTTCAGTCACAGCACAGACATCGATGTTCTCCATACTGAGGAGGGCTTCGAGGGCGTGCATCTTGAGATTTAGACTTCTGGCATTGAGCAGCATTACCCTTAGCTTTTTTCCATTATTGTTTTCTAGGGCGGTGGGTTTAGAATTTGAGCCTTGTCTAAAAAGGCACTATGGGGTGGCAAGAGCCTTTGCCAATATCCGGAAACCCAGGGGTGACAGGTGCACGCCGTCCCTTGCGAAGCAGCGTGGCTTGTCAAGCATGTCATTCCAGGCAGACAGACATTGGATCCCCTTAGAATGACACCAGAAATTAAGCCAATTATTAAAACTGATCATTTTGTCTCTGTATTGTGGCATCATTCTTGGTGAAGGTAGGATACTGCTCAGGGTCAGGGTCATACCAGCCTGGGCTACATAATCTGAGAGCTCCTTTATGTCTCTTTTCATGTAGTCCAGGGAGGTCTGTCTCAGGTCATTCACACCGGCATGGACAATGACTGAGTCATACTTGTACTTGCTGTGGAGTGACCTGAGTGCTTGTGTTATGTGGCGGATTCTAGCACCCGACAGGCAGCTTACTGTGACCCTCTCCTTGTTCAGTCTGGTGAGTGGGACATCAGTGTGTCTGACTATGGAGTCACCTATGACAAGTGTGTCTGGCATTGTGTTTGGCCTTAAGGGCTGTGACTGATTTGCACACTGACTTTGTGATCTATGTGTTGCTTGTGTTATGTCATGAGGTGGCAGTTGTTTGGGTGTCTGCTTTGGAGGCCTCTGCTGTTTTGGTAGATTTTTGATCAGTGCCTCCGAGTATGTCTTTGTGTGTTTATGTGTTTGATTTATAGTTGTGATAGTTCTATGTGAGACTGGGTTTATGGTGTGTGTGGTTACCTTCTCCTCCTGTCTGGTTTTGCCAGTCCTGAGTTGAGAAAGCTCAGCCTCCAGTTTGGCTATATAGTTGAATCTCTCGCATCTATTTGTGTTTTGTGGGAGGAGGAGAGGGTTGTCTGTGTACATGAGGCAATTGTAACATTGCCTCAATATTCCCAGATTCACCAGCTGAGCAGGAGAGGACGCTAGCAACTGACCCTTTGACATGCTAGAAGAAATGAAAAAGTTTGCTGTGTAACTGAGTCAGAAAGGACCTATAGGGAACTGGGTACTCAAGGGGGTTTTAAGCTAGTGAAGTACTTTGTATAATATAGAAGTGCTTTACCTGACTAAAAAATGCTTTAGGAACAAGTGCTGAGCTTTACAGATAGAGAATAGACTGTTTAGATTACAAGTAGAGCAGTTCTAAGGGAAAAAATGAAGAGCAGACTTTAAGGAGCCAGAAATAGTTTAACCTTGTTTAACCGGTGCTGCCCGATGGTGCTCTAGTGGCAATTCTGCGCTAAATGCAGAAAAGGCAATAAGTCAGTAGTACATGCAGTAGTGGCACACACACGCACACACTCACGCCTATAGCCAATTTAGAGTATCCAATCCACCTACAGCATGGGATGTGGGAGGAAACCAGAGAACCCAGAGGAAACCCACGCTACCACAGGGAGGACATGCAGACTCTACACAGAAGGCACCCCAGCCGAGGATCGAACCGGAGAACCTCTTGCTGTGAGGCATAAGTGAACCAGAGAATGAAAATAGCAATTTGATATTGTAGAAAAAATTCCCATGGAACCCAGGGATGAGACTGGGAGAATCAAACAGAGATATGTGAACTTAAATGGCAGTTATTTTTAAATGCCATCCACCCGCCCAGGTCTAAATGATATGACATTCATGCAACCTGTACTCAGATGAAAAGCTATAAGCCTCTAATTTTGATACCAGTTTTCCATTATGTTTTATTACATTTTATAATGTTTTTTAACATATTTTTAATTGTGTTTTCTACCACCTTCATACCATGATTTTTACTATGTATATCTGTCTATTACAGGAATTGCATTCAATTTTTTTAACTTTAAGATGTTTTGTGAAATGTGTAATAATGTTTTTTTTTAAACAAACATCAATTTTAACTTTATAATCTTATATTTTTAATAATTAAACAATTAAATAATACCAGTTAACTGAGATTGTAATTAGTAGGTAGGACTTCAAATCAATTATATAAAAGGCCATGATGTAATGATTTACTCAGATTGTGATGAAGTTCTGATTGCAGAACAAAAGTGCTCAATCTGTTTCTATTAAAAATTAAAAATTTCACTTTTGGTCATTGTGAACCATTCATTATTTCATCTGATTCATAGGTGGCCGTTTTTTTCATTATCAACAAGGGTTGATAGTGATTTTCAGTTTAGAAGTACTTTTCTTAAATAATGTCTTTGTGTGATGGCACTGTGGTGTTCTTCTGTGTTATTTCTATATCCTGCAGCTTTGTTGATGTACTGCACATGTGTATGGGACTTGCATTCCCATCCTTATGCAGTACATCAGTACTTTGGAAAGCAAGCAAGAGAGATGGGAAGATCTTCATTTCTTTTTTTTTTAAAGGAAACTGTGAAATTTGGACAGCCTGGAGGTATGAGACAGGGCAAAAATACATGGAAATCAGGTACGTTTCTTTAATTTTGTATAATGTACCTGATTTTCCTTGTATTTCCTCTGCTCTCCGTACCTATCTCTCGACCTCTTAGCTCATGAAAACTGTAAAACCCTGACAAATATTAATAGAAGAAAGTCCAGGCAACCGGCCTTTTTTCTATTGGCATATGCTTGATTTACAATGGGCATGCTGGTTGAGCTGACCAATCAGAGTGCATGTTTTTTGAATATTAATGACCTGTCATTGTATAATATGGATTAATCCCCTCACCAATCAAGCATCAATTTAACTTTTACTGTTATTATCAATTTGTATTTGTGTGTGCACATGTAATACTGATTGCATCATGCTGAATTACATTGGTGATCTGCTGTGGGTATCCCCTGTGAAGAACCCTTGGAACAGTACAACAAATGTGTCAACAAATAAAACAAATACATGGAATACATGGCATTTATGAACATTAACTTAAAAACTTCTGTCTTTGATCACAGATGCTGAAGACTGAAAAGCCCACTACCCATTGTGCATTAATCCAGGATGTATATCTGTTAAGGATAATGATGATTGCAAAGTAGATGGACAACAAGGCAGGTGCCATGACATGCTGTTTCTAGATCCCAGTTTGGATTTTGAACCACCACAGAGAATGAGGGCCATCATCTGGTCAAATCTCATCACCATGATTTATTTGTAAGTGTGGATGAATACTGACAGTACCTCCATATAAGCACAATATAACAATGAATAAAGACACAAGTCTGAAGAGACATTTTATATTTATTGCTACCTGAACTAAATACAAAGGCATACATCTGCTATCCTTGTAACACATAACGCTTTTGTGCATGTGCACTACAGCTCCCTAATACCACTTCAAGCCAACACCCCCAACATAACATTATCAGCCATTTTTGTCCAGTACATTTTTTTCACATTCTCTCTCCAGCTAAAAGCATAGACTTCATGTATGCTTTCCCTATGTTTGATCAACTTATCCAACAGCAAGTCAAACTCATCAATTTTTCAATATCAAGAAAAGCATTTTGAAGCATCCCCATGTGGGGTATTTCATCCCCCACCACAACCGTAACAGGTACAAGTATGCAAAATCTGAAGGTAATGCTACTCAATGCTAGAAGTCTAAACCTCAAAATGCACACTCTCGAGGCACTCCTAAAAATGGAGAACATCGATATCTGTGCAGTAACTGAGGCCTGGTTCAAGGCTCCAGAGAGCACCCCTGCAATACCAGGCTACAACTCTTACCACACTTTTCGGCCACCAAACCAGGATCGAAACACTAAAGGTGAAGGAGTGTCCATATTCGCCAAGGATATTCACACCACCAGGCTAGATGCCCAACACAATGCGTCTGAAATTCTCCAGGTGCAACAAACACTAGGTAAGACTGCAATCCAAATTGTACCTTGCTACAGATCCCCCACCATGCCCCAAGATTCTCACTACACCTTTCTAAACATACTGGAAAATATTATGATACAACCAAACACCCTAATACTGGGTGATTTCAACGACCCTGCCATTAACTGGGAAGACTACTCATGTACAAACACCTTTGCCCAACGGTTCTTGGAATTCATAAATTCCAACACCCTGGATCAACTAATCCATAGTCCCACCAGGGGCTCCAATATCCTAGACCTGATAATTACCAACATGGGAAATCGATGCTCCACACCTATGGTCACCCCCTCGTTGGTCAGGTCAGACCATAAGCTAATCACCCTTAACATCCACATCCCACCCCCACTCCCCAGTAAGGAAACCTCCATAAAAAACTTCTTGCTACGCAAGTCAGAAGTGACAAACTTCATGGCACCCATGCAGATGGGAACTGAAAGTTCGACTGCTGAGTCCTACACTAAGGCACTGTATGAGCACATCCACTCATGCATGAATCGTGCCATCCCAAATAGAACCAACATTGTCTCCTCCAAAAAAAGGAAGCCAATCTGGTGGTCCCCTCCATAAACAAACTTTACAACAAAAAGAAGAAACTGTTGCAGAAAAGAGGAAAATCCCACGATGCAAAAAATTCCCTTACCAGCCTCAGTAAGAAGCTGAGATTCCCTCGTAAAATCCTCCAAAGCTAGTTATGAAAATAAAATTGCCAAAGATTCTAAAGACAATCACAAGGCATTCTATAACTGTGTCAACAATCTAAATGGCAATGCTCAGATCTGCTCAGAGCTACAACAGAATGGCATTAAATATACTGATCCCAAGGATATTGCCAATATCCTGGCAGATCAATTCAGTGCTAACTTCACCCCCCTCTCACTCCCTAAATGGCCCATCTCAATACCGGAAGATTGCCAAATTCCAGTAATAATGGCCACACAGGTAAAAAAACGCACTCTCCAAAGCTAAGAATACAGCATTCATGGGACCAGATGACATCCCAGGCTGTGTACTACATGAACTACAAAATAAACTGGCATCTCACCTAAGTGACATGTTTAATCATACCCTCACCTCAGGCTTCGTGCCCACTGAGTGGCGCACAGCTACAGTTAGCCCACTCCACAAGGGGGGATCCACCTTTGATCCCAGGAACTAATGCCCCATCAGTCTCATCAGCCTGATCTGCAAGGCCATGGAATGTATTATCATGGAACTTATAAACAAAGATATTGGCAACCTTCAAACACTGGACCCCACCCAGTTAGGATTCGTGAAGGCCGATCTTGTCTCTTAAACCTGATTGACTTCTTCGAATCAGTCTCCAGAGCCGTGGATGAGGGTAAGGCAGTCCACACAGCCTATCTGGACCTCACCAAGGCCTTTGACACCATCCCTCACTCTGGAATTATAGATAAACTTACTAAGCTGGGCATTAATCCCTACGTCACTCGATGGGTTGCCAACTGGCTTACTGACAGAACCCACACTGTAAAAGTAGCTGACTCCAAATCCAGCTCCAGACAAGTGACAACTGTAGTACCTCAGGGTTCAGTCCTGGGACCACTTTTGTTTGGCATCTACTTCTCTGAAGTACAGGTCAATACTAAGGGACTCTGGCTAACAAAGTTCATAGATGATTGCAAACTGGGAGCCATTATTGAATCCCCAAATGATGTGGACACTCTACAAAAGGGCCTTACAGAAACAGATGTTTGGTGCCAGAGCCATGGGATCAAGTTCAATGCCAAGAAATGTGTAGTTACCCCTTTTGGGAAAAAAAACATGTACCCATGAATTACCACATAGGTGGCAGTACACTAAACACTGAAAGTGTGATAAGAGTCTTAGGGACACAGGTGAACAGTGGTCTCACCTTCAATAACCACATCACCACAACAGTCAGGAAATACTTCTATGTGGCACACCTCATCACTAAGAACTTTTCATCCAGAAAAAAGGAGTTCATTGTCCCACTGTACCTATCCCTCATTAGACCCATTATAGAATACTACTCCCCATTTGGTGTGTACCTCTCAAGACATCTGCAACAACTGGAAAGGCTGCAGAAATAACTCACTAAAGGTATCACAGGCCTAAAGCATATGCCCTGTGCTGACCACCTTAAAAAACTCCAGCTATACTCTGTCACATATCGTCTATTCAGAGGTGATCTCTGCTTAACATACAAGGCCATGTCAAACCCAGAGCTGTTGGACATGCTACACTTAAAGAAATCCCAATCCCTCAGAGCTACATGTTCCAGGGATCTAAACCTTGTCATCACAATAAACAAAACATGTTGAGGGATAGGTTCCTGACCCAGAGACTCCCCAGACTCTGGAATAGACTGCCCATACATGTCAAGCAGAGCGCCTCCTTGGCCCTCTTCAAAAGGAACCTGGACAATTGGATGGGAGAAAGGAAATTCACCCTGGGGGTCACATCAGTTGCCCTGCTAGACAGGGGTCCAGGGAAGTAAATAGTGTAGGAAGAAATAGCCAAGGAATTGTTATGGCTAGGCTTGTATAGGCCCTAGGGCTGATAGGCTAATACCAACCTATGAACCTATGAACCAGTACTTATATGTGCCAACTCTGTGGTTGCACTACATTGAAGAGAAGAGAAAACCCACTGAAGTATACCAACAGCTCACATCATTCAAACCAGTGTGGTTTTGACAAAATACAACAAAACTTAATCAAATAAAAGCTGCCTGGAGAATATCTCAGTTGGGTAGTGGTATATCCTTGATGTATTTAGCAGAGTATCTCAAACTTAAGCATACTTTTGATAGCATCAAGTGTTTTTGGATAGCATGACTTATTTGTTCCAGTGGCAAATTTAGGTCCCTCCAACAATATATTTGCTTAGGAAGTTTTTCCCCAGTACAGTATGGTGCTGCTGCTGAAATAGTCAGATGGCCAATATGTTGACACAGGCAGTGTTTTGCAATGGAAACTGTTCTTATTTGTTAGTATCATAATAGTAGCCATGTAGTCATCCACCATATTAATTTTCAGTCTGATGGCTGTGCATGGTCAGTCAGGTCATCCACCATCCATTATTGCTAATATGGTAATCCTCCCATTCATGATGGGTACACAGTTATCCTTCTATGTATATGGTGGATTTCTGGTCATTGGTCTACCTATAGTAGCTGCTAATGTGAGCAGTTGATCTTGAAAATTTTGTTTAATCAATGTTCCCTTCAGTAATAGTGGTTTGCCCAGCTGGATCAATACATCTAAGCTTTTTTTTATTTGCTTTGTAAAAATCACATTTGAAGTATTGCTCATACATGTTTGCATTCTCTAATACATCTTTGTCATGGATTGATGAAAGCATTAAAATATATGTAACTACTTGTGAGGCTTCTGTTAAGGTAAAAACTGCCCCCTTGTCATTATATGGACCATTGAATACTTGCATTTCTGTGTTTGTAGTTTCACTTGAGCCTTTGGAATCAGATGGATCCTGCTTGGCATTTCAAAATCCTTGTATCAGACTAACATAATTTTTGAAGGCAAAATATCTGATCTTTCATTAGCTTCAGTTCTGCAAGAGACTCATTCTCAAGCTTTTATTAGCCCATACATAGACCCATCATCTGGGCATCTGAAACTTTTCTTAAGGTGCTGTGTGTCTGCTTCTCCAACCCTAGGTTAGACTTCCACTTCAATATGTTCAATGGATTAAGTGTCCTCTCCTCACCCACCCCTTTTTTGAGTTTTGGTATAATAATTATTCAGAAAAGAAAATGGTTAATTTCCAGTCAACAAATTTGCATTGATTTGACCTTTATATTTGACCTTTTTTATTCTTTTTTTCTTCTTTCTTCTTCTTCTTTCAGCTTTTTCCGGTTAGGGGTCACCACAGAGGATCACCTGTCTGCTCCTGATTGGCAGTGGAGTTTTATAGTGTCGAGTTGCCAGCCCAACCTTCCACAGAAGGTACACACATGCACGCAGTCACGCCTACAGCCAATTTAGAGGGTCCAAATAATAATAAATCGTATACTCCTGTGTAGCTGTCACTGTTTTAATAGCTATCTTTTGGCAGCAATTTAGTGGATTTATGTAGAAGTTCATGACAAAATCTAAACTCTTTCCCAACTGACAGGTAGTGGACTTCTGTTTGCTCATACACATACAGATGTATCTGGTTCCTTGAACATTCACCGACCATTACAGATGAATATTCAGTAGCAACAGCTTTTCTGCCACCTTCATCTATGATCCTTCTGGAATCAAGGACTTGCCTGACTTTTTAGAAGTCCCATACTAAGTTGGTGACTTATCATTTAGTATTGTAAGGTTTCTTGCTTCATTTCTGATTGGACCATTGGGTTATGAGTTGTGCAAATAATAAAGCATTTGGTCTCACCACTATAGATGTGGCTTCAGTAGTCTTGTTCTCATCTAAGTACTCTGTATCAGAAAATGGGAAAACTGGCAGTAGGAGTTTGTCTTATCTACATAACGTTAAGCACTTTCAGTGCATTTTGGCTTATCATTTCTTCAGCTACTATCAGGCACTATGGATATGTGTTTAGCATCTCAATAAAAGTGCATACATACTTCCCACTAAGCTATTGAGCTAATACAGTGAAATAATCAAAAAAAGCAAACCTGAATACCACGTCAGCTCAAGTTAAAAATATTGTTTTAGGCCCAAAATACTCATTAAAGATGTAAAAAACAAATCAAATGATTAATTAAGTCAGTTTATTCAGTATTTACATTTACATTTCCTCTGCAAATGAAGCACAGATGATTAACATGTAATTCAATGCATAGCCTTTTTAGGATCAGGTTAGTATTACCACTTGGTTTCCTGCAGCAAAAAAAAAAAACAATTCTTATTATAATCATTATTTATTTATTTATTTATTTTACATTTGTTAACCGGGTTAGTCCAGCTGAGCATTTAGCTTGTTTTCAGTGGAGACCTGAGGAGAAAAGCTCTGCAGTCAGTATTTGCATTTTACTTATAATTAGTAAGACATTTTCATTTGCAGCTGAACAAATAGTTAGAGAGATAACATTTACAATAAATCATACAGAAAACAGTTGGGTACAATGTCAGAAATCATACCGCAAAAAACATTTACAATAAATCATATAGAAAGCAGTTGGGTACAGTGACAGAAGTCATAATGCAGAAACTTAGGTACAATGTCATGAAAGGAATACAGTGTTCATAATTCCTAAGTGGTTATATACAGTATAGGTATAGGAGGAGTAGTAAGGGGATGAAGTGGTTAAGCATAGAGACAGAAGGGTAGATGATTATTAAGCTAGACAGTGGAGGAAAATGGAGGGGGGAGGAACAGAAGCTACGGTTGGGTAGTTTCATGGAGGATGACTACATTTGCAGGACCATTTATTTGTTAGGTATCGCCGAGTGGCTAGTTTGAAATGCTTGATTTGGTCACGTGACCTAGTTTCTAGGGGTTGTTAGTTCCAAGTTGTAGCAGGGTTATAGTTATAGAGTAAACATCCTTTTGGTTTTGGGTTTATAGATCTGTAGGAAGTCTTGGTTTGAGCTACATAGTAGTGTCCTGGTTGGGGAATATTTAGGTATAATATATAGAAGGCTAGGGCAGAAAGATGGTAGATAGAGGATGGAGTGGATAATTTGCAGTTGATGTAGCAGCAGCAAATGAGGATATTGAGCCAGTCCAATTGTTTAAGAGATAGGCAATGGTGTGACTTGTAGGTTTGGTTTGCAGCACATCTAGCAACCTTATTATAGGTAGTTTTGAGTTTAGTTATGAGTGTGGTATTAAGATTTGTGAATAATTGACAGCTATAGCTATACAGGTAGATGTTGCACCACCTGACCCTTACAGGACCAGCCAGCTTTACATGCACTAGAATGTCTAAACAATGTATTGTTAGTATTAGAGTTTTGTATCATTGCTATTCTAGAGTTCTACGATGCATGCTGCTTTCAATTTGTCAACATAAATATTTTTACATGTACATACTGCTGCATATAAAGTTTCATCAGTCTTATCGTTCATCAGCCAATTAAAGAAAACAGTTGCATGTTTCTTCATGAATAAATACCTTTCTTTTATTAACAACATTGCAAGTACTGCAGAAACCACATTAGCTGTCTCTGTCCTTTAAAGACTACAATTTGCTTATTACATAATAATTCTTTACTATTAACTGAGGAAAAACATAACTTGTCTGTGCAGTCAAATGAATAAAAATACACTTGTAAAAAACAAAGAACCAACTGCTCACTTAGTGCCTTGCTTAGAGTAGCAAAGATCCTAACAAGTAAAAAACTTCAGTGTCTGTAATATGTTCTGTAAATTACCAAGTCCAAAATTTCTAAAAATAGTAGTATTTATTAAATGCATAAAAGATTCACTTATAGATTAACTGTTTTCATCCCTTAACAATGTTGGCACTACTTTAGAACCACAGAGTGTGAATAAAATGACATTTAGATAAGCGTTTCAGTCTAATCATGTGAACCATTTCAACCAATACAAAAATACATCCAATAAAACCAATCCTAATAATATTATTAAGAAAAAACACCATACTTGATTTTTTTTGGTTGACCCTTATACTCTGAAATATTGAAAGATGTTGTTATGTCAAAAACTTTATAAGATAAAACACACTAAAGAAATTATAATTTAGTGGCTTTTTGCTTAAGTACTGGGCCAATCAAAACTTGTCATTTAATTCTAAATCATTACAGGTATTTAAGCATAAATGCATTTTTGGAAGGTCGAGCAGCAGGTTACTATTAACTTAAAGAGAAAAGACAATAAATTGGCTAGAGATCAAGCTGATTATATCCATCATAGACCTTACCCCCCACCTAAGGGACTACAGAGTGTCGAACAGGGATTTTTAATGGGGCTGATGAGTTGCACAATGAGGGGCCAGGTTTGTCTCACCTCAACTAGGTGTCAACCCTGAAACAGCTTTGGATCCTATTTGGAGAACTTCAATGGAGACTATAATACCAACTTTGCTTCCCTGAGAAATTCATAGGAATCTGAGATCAATAACAGTGGGAATAATATTTATTAAGCACCAAAAAATTCTCTTTTCTCCCATCCCTGACCACTCCTAGGTGGGAGAGCAAGCCACGTGACAGGGGGAAAAGGAAAAACAATTGGAAACAATAAGTCTTTCCCAGGTATCTGGAGCAGCAAATGACTACATTTCTGTGACTTATGGTGGTATAGTGAATTCATTTCATGGCTTTAACATTTTTAGCTACACTGATGTAGAGATATCTACTTCACATTTTTAACCTTTTGAAAAAGGGCTTAAATTTGTACCTATTGCACACATGAATTTACCAGTACCCTAATCAAATTAAAATTGTTCACAAGAAAGATGAACCTCCAACTGAATGGTAAGACGTATAAAGATTTGGTGGATGATGTCTCATCATTATCCCCTAGCTTTCATTTTAAGAAAAGAGTTTACATAGCCCCCCCCCCCCACACTTTAATCCAGTACTTGCCATTTTTGAAACATTTTGAAAGGGATCTTTATAAACAGCAACAACAGCAGGTCCATCAGAGCCAGTACCTTTCCAAAGATGAATGGAATGGATTATGGAAATTCAGAAGTGTCAACTCCTTCAGTATTATGAAGCCGTATGAGGGTGGGGGAATTGTGATTGTGGATAAAATTGATTACATTAATCACATTTCCACCTTATTGAATGACACTGCCAATTACAAGATCACCTCCAGAAATGAGATTTTCATTGCTTACAAGAAGATAGACTTGTACCTGGATAACTCAGCGCCGCAAGGGTTATTACTACTGACTTATTTGATTTACTAAGACATGATAACCTGTCAGTTCTGGTGATTTTTTGATATTGCTAAGTACCACCTTACTGGATAATTGTGCTGCACATAATTCCAAAACCTATTCATTAGCAGTTTTTGTGGACTGAATTCTTAAGGAGTCAATGAGGCCAATCGATTACATACTAAAATACTCATGGGACTTTCTTGCTAAAATAAAATCACATTTCTATAATGAGAAATGTATTTTTCCTGCAATAGATGTTACAGAACTGTTTATAACACGCAAGATGGGTTTAGAACTCTTTTACTCATCTATAGTTAAATTAACCATGCTGGATGGTACATTGATCAACGTTATAATGGTGGTTATGGATTTTCATTCTTTTCAACAATTGTATTTTATTTGAAGGAGAATATTTCTGCCAGGTCAAGGTTTTAGCAATGGGGGCCACTTGTGGCCCTATTTACACAAATTAGGTGATGTATAGCTGGGAAAAGAAATACAATTTTAGGTTCAGACTACCAGCAGTATTGGTATCTATAGTTGCATTACTTGGATGACATTTTTGTTTTATGGAAGGATTCCACTAATATGGTAGATTAATGTATTTCTTGCATTATAACACAGAAGCCTTCCTTAAATTCACGCATAGTCTATCCCCTGATACTGTTGATTACCTGGATGTTACTGTTTTCAAGGATGGCAACAACAGATGCTTTGGTTTTAAGGTTTATAGAAAATCCACTTTTTTCAAACAGATATTTGGATTTCCATGGTTGTCAACCATTATGTTGTAAGAAAATGTCTTCAAAGGACAACTAGTTAGGATAGCAAGAATGTGCTCAGACTTTGAACACTTTAATCTTGAAGTGGAGAAGCTGTTTAATATGTTTCTAGACAGAAATTATCCCTTTGAAATTCAAGATGAAGTGGTGAATGGATGGAGTACAAAATATACACCTCTGCTAGGGGATGATACTGTTTCTACACTTCAAAACATATCACACAAAAACAAAACAAAAATTCATTTTTGAACTCCTTGGTGGTTACATTTAACCCTTCTTCTAAAATGGTTAATTGCCACCAGCAATTAGAATTATTTGAAAAGTAATGACTTTAGAAAGGGTTAGATAAAAGTTTTAAAGGTACTAAAAATGTGGGGCCTGTAATCAGTGTCCCTATGTTTTAGAATAAGAGGTTATCAGCTTTAATACTTTTCCTCACAAAATTCCATTAGCCTTTGGGAACTGTGCATCAAATGGGGTTGTATATATGTCTCACTTTGTAATAGATGTTCAAAATATTATGCTGTGAAAATAGAAAGGCAGTTCAGAAAAAGATTTTATGAACATCTTTATGCTATTACAAAAAATAAGATCAATAATGTTTTGCACCAACACACGTTGGTATATAATGCATCAAAATTTAGTTTTGGATTGTTGGAAGTAGTCCTTTATGATTTACAGGGAGGCTCTTGGGAAACAAAAATACAATACCAATAATTGATCTGGCACTTATTCTGAAATGCTTATAATGATTTAGGATTAAATGACCAGATTTCAATTGCCCCAGTGCTTAAAGTAAAAGCCATTAAATTAGAATGTCTTTAGTGTATCTTATCTTAGAAATGTTTTGATTTAACAGCATTGTTGGATATTTCAGAGTATAAGGATCAACCAAAAAATGTTATGTTTGGTGTTTTTTCTTAATAATATTATTAGGATTGATTTTATTTAATGTATTTTTGTATTGGCTGAAATAGGTTGCATGATTAGATTGAAGTTCTTATTTAAATGTGATTTTATTCATACTCTGTGGTTCTGAAAAAATCCTGCCATTGTTAAAGGATGAAAACATTTAACCTATGACTTCATCTTTTATGTAGTTAATAAATATAATGTTTTTTAGGAATTTTGGACTTGGTAATTTACAAAACGTATTACAGCTGTTGAAGCCTTGCTGGGATCTTTGCTGCTCTTACAATTCTTTACTATTGTATGTTTCAACCCTGAACTACTACATAAAGGTTTACATTTAATATTAAATTGTATTATTTTCTGTACTTCAAAGCATCCACTAAGTATTTATTAACTATACTCATATACCCACTGGAATTAACATCTGTACTTCTTTTCCTAAAATTCTAGGAATCACTAAATAAATATGACCTATACACTCCATTCATAAATTATTCTTTTATATGAATACTAATGTTCAAAGACTACTTTTTACTAATCTAGCTTGTCCCTTTTATTATACTCTCTCACTTAAAATTACTTTGTCTCACATAACCCTCATGAATGTTGCCTTATGTATATTTCTTTTGATATTGTATGGATTAAAATTTTATTGGTGTCCACTGTTTTCTGAAGTTTACCATTAATATACCCTTATTATTCTTTACATCTACTACATCTAAAAATGTCATTTGGATTTACAGAAACAGGAATCTGTAGAGTCTATATATTTCTTTGTGTGCTGATAAAGAAATCATTACAAATGCTGTTATCAGTACAAAAATATATAACATTCATAAATCTATAAAACTACAATGCTCTCCATGAGTGTTATTTGCTGTTGCAAATAATGTACCCCATCAAATACAAATAAAATTATAAAAAACAGCTAGAGTTAGGCATAAGTTAACAATGACTTTGCTGCCAAGTGGAATACATATACAATAACCACTATACAGTTTTCATTCATGATTTGTAACAGATGTTGATGTGTAAATGAAATAATATCTGCAGGAAAAAAATAATTTTCTTTCATTTTAACATTCTTCAATCATAATATCCTGAAAAAATCTTTCTTTACCAAAGACTTTAATACAGAGAAGAAAACATTATACCTCTCAGCCTCTTAGAGCAAAAAATCTGGACAAAGCCTAAAATGATGAGGGGACAAATAGGGACAGATTTTAAATATTGCTCTTACAAACTTAGAAAATTGATAGAATAATAGGTTTTGCATTAACATGAATTTTCTGAAGGATGTGGAGTCTTAAACTCAAATATTTGTCGTTATTTAATGATTTTGATCCTCAGCTATTTGCCAGAAATGTACAGATTCTAGGAGGAACACCAAAAATATGAGGCAAAAATCTGGACATTCTGCGAAAATCTGTACAGTTGAAAGGTAACTTAGACATTGACTCTTTAACATACCCCATTGTAACTGACCATATGAGTATCAATCACATGTGTTTCATAAACAACCATGGTTTCCAAATAAGCACTACTTCCTTAACTCATTCCTTCAATAGCATCACTGCCCATGTGATCTTTCTCATTGCTCACCATTTTTCAGTCATTCCAACTGCCTTCTTTTTACGTAGGTTCTTATTATCTGCATAAAACTTTAGCCCTTTAATCCAATAATTATCAACCTCAGTGCATGTATAATAATAGACTTTTCTCTTACAACATTTTTCTTGATTTGATTTTTTGGTATATTTTGAAGATTATATTCCCTTTACCACGCCTTTCCTGTGGTGTAGCTGTGGTTCTGTACATCACTTTATCATTCATATTACGAAGTGATGGAACTCACCTACTTTTCCTCAGTCTAATGCAGGACTCTGCAGTGCTCCTCTCTTTGAGGACCTCTACATTCTGTGTTTAATTTAACAGTATTCCTTGATTTTGCATTAAGCCACTGTAAGTATCACAGAATGAGATTTCCCTTTTATTGTAACAAACTGCATTGATCTTTTCACTGATACCACAATTCACTTTAATGCCATAATTGGTTCTGCAGATAGTTACCACTGCAATACTTTCCTGAGTATCAAAAACATTTTAATCACTGTTTTGCAGAGCTCTTCATAGTGCTTTTGTGATTCATTGTGTGTTTAACTCTACATTAACAGTTTTATTTATATTTATATTTTGGTGTGATGGCATGTGTTAAGGCATATTTTCAAAGAAATATACCCCCATTACCAGTTTGTATTTTCCATTAGAATTCACATTGCCTTAGAATGTAGTCCTTCTGGAAAGTTCAGTTCTCCTGTGGGGAATGATGGAAATACTTGGAGGATGAGATTGGGAAGTATCGCTTCCCTGATTATAACCCAAGTGGTGATTTCTTAATGGTATTCTGTGTTAGTCAGGGACTGTCTGTCACAAATACCATGTTCAAACACAAGGAGCATCTTGACACAAACATCTGTGATAATCTTTGTAGTTGTGTCATGATAATAGAGGCTGTATGTTCTGGACACTCTCATCAAGAGAGATGGTCAGGATAGTGGCTGGACTGACACAGGAAGCCCAAACAAGAAGTGAGGTTGTCCTGTGAATGTCTAATAGATGTTTCTGTGCAGGATGAGTTCAGTTCACACTTCTGAAAAACTTTCTTCAATATCTCAGAGAAGGTCAGAAAAATGGACTTACAAATGTCCCTGTTCAAGATGACAATAGTCAAAGTGCTGGCAAGGAACTTTGGAAAAAGGTGGCCAGGGCTTCTCATGATGGAAAACTTCAAATGGACACCAGCAGTGAGGGGTCCCATCAAGCTAAGGAGAAAGGCCTTCTATATTAAATTAGCAAGGGGTTCTCTGAATTTGACCAAAAAGTGTCAAGAGGCCAGAAAGGCAGCAGTTGTACTAGTGACAGATGTGAAGACCTAGGTGTCAGAGGAATTTGGTAATGTTATAGAAAATGAATTTTGGATGGCCTCAAACTGGCTCTGATAAACCAAACAATTAGTCAGGAGGAGTGGTCAAGATATTGTCCAGGCTGTTCATAACAAGAGTGAAGAAATATTGGACTAGGGAATTTATCAGAAAATAAAATAAGATGAGGACCTCTCGACTCTAACCTCACCTCAGGAGGACAACTGCAGATGAGACTGGAAACATTTTTGCAGATGAGGTCATTACATTGATTAGCAGCTCCACAATGGCAGAGCAGGGGAAGTGGATGAGATCTGGCCAAAAATGATGAAGGCACAGGATGCCGTTGGTGTGTCATGTTTAAAATCCCTTTTAAAGTTTGCATGGAATGGAAGATAACAGGCAGACAGAAATAATGAAGACACTGAATGTTCTAGTTGTGTGATGGTTAACATGACTTTTGTTGCATGAAAGACATGGAAAGTACCTCTGGATTGGCAAAGCAGGGTAGTGATCTCCATTTTTCAAAGGGGAAGGTCATACTCCAATTATTGAGAGATCACATGCCTCAGCCACCACAAGAAAGCCTATGATAGTGTGCTGGAAAGGTGATTCCATCTGACAGTTCAACCTCTGATTTAGGAGGAACAATGTAGACTGCATTATTGCCATGGGCCAATGGACCGACTCCTTACCATAGTACAGATACTCGAGGGGTCATGGGAGCTCTTCAATCCTGTGTACCTACACATTTTGACATTGGAGAAGAGCTATGACCAAGTACCCACAAATGTATTATAGGAGGTGATACAACAAAATGTGGTTTTATGTATGCCATTCTGTTCCTGTATTTGCATAGTGAGAGTTGTCTGTGTTCAGCTAAAAATATTGAAGGTGGCCATAGGATTCTGCCAAATATGTGCCTGTTCTTGACTTTTATGGACAAAATATCAAGGTGCAGCTAAAATTTGGAGAATAGCAGGCTTGAAGATGTAAGAGTTGCATCTTTGTTGTTTACAGATTATGCCGTCCTCTTAGCCTCAGGTGGCTGTGATCTCCAGCATGCCCTGCTGAGTGTAAATCGCTGTAATAAGATTTAGTAATTCAAAGTCTGAGGTTATAATTCTATCTCTTAAAAGAATAATGGCTCTTGACAGGTGATAGGGGAAAAGCTACCTGGGAGAGTTTAGGCACCTTGAGATCTTGTTCATTAATTTAAGTAGAGGGTACTGGGGGATTGACCAGTGGATAAGTGCTGCAGACTCAGCAGTGCAGGTGTTGTGCCAGACTATAATTATGGAGCTTAGTTGAGCCTTGGTACAAAACTTTCAATTTATCTGTCAGTCTTAGTCTCCATCCTATCATATGGCCATGAGCACTGAGAAATAAGCAAATGTAACAGCCCATCTTTACAAACTACAAAAATAAAGTTTATTCATGGGGTAGCAGTGTTAATATTCCATACAGAGTGAAATTCTTGGTAATCTTGGAGGATCTTGGAGTAGAGCCACTATTCTTCAGAATAAAGAGGAGCCAATTGAGGTGGTTTGGGCATTTTGTGACAATACTCCCTTAGCACCTACCACAGGAGATGTAACCAGTATTGCCCACTGGGTGAAGACTCTGGGGTAGATCCAAGACACATGAATGAGACTGTATATCTTAGATTGCTTTGGAATGCCTTGGAATACCCATCAGGAGCTGGAGACTGTTAACGGGGAAAGGGAAGCATATGGTCTGACTTGCTAAGTTGCAATCACAGAGATATTCACCAGGATAAATTGTTTAGAAAATGGGTCAGATGGATGAAGAGATAACTGGAGATGGTTAGATGGACTTCAGATCACTTTGTCTCTTATTATTATAACTCAAGTAGTCTACATTTGGTGTTACAACTCTGCATTTGAAACAATCTTGAAACGATCATTTAAGTAAAATGTCCTTGTTTTCTAGTGCTGATTGTTGAGGGAGCCTCCTTGGTGCTAAACTCTTGCTCCTTATAACTATTCTTTGAGATTCACTACACAGCACTGTACTCGAGTTTGCACTATTGTTTGAAAATCACGCAAGTTTGCAAGTACTTCTGTTTCTGTCTTCAATAAATGTAAAGCCATATTTTCAGTTTTCAGTGTTTACATCCTTGTTTCCAAATTGTTTTATATTTGTAAATAATTCTGATTGTATAATATAAACCCCAAAAATCATTCTCTAAGCCCAGTTCTATGTTGTAGATAGATGGAGTCCAGACTGACCCAGAACACCCAGGTTTGTTTAGCAACTCAGGCACTGGAGGAACTGTGTTGGGGGCTTGGAGTAAGCAGCTAATATTGGCTTACCCACCCTGAGCAGAAGGAAGCAGTGTAGTCTTTGGCAATGCTGGCTGCCTCAAAGGAAATGGAAGTATGTCATGCCACATATGAACTCGATATGTGCTTGGCTCTGCCCAGCAGTAAAAACAGCACTTTCTAGGAAAGCATGCTCTTCCACTGGAAGATTGGTATTGTAGACTATTACTGTAATGGGTACACATATCAATTGCCAAGATATGTTTGGGCATCAAAAGAAAAAAAATACCTGACAGCTGCTTGGATGATGGGCTTCCATAACTGAAGCTCACCTACAAGCCTGTATTTTATCAGGCTGTTCTGCACCCCTCCTATCATATCAAATTAGTGGTATCTTCTGAGACTTTCACTGCAGTCTCTCACTCTCCAACATGACACATGTGTCACGGTGACATGCCTGTTGTGTGCTATGGTATTTCTCTATGATCTCCCTGTGATGCAAAGGGATAAAGCCCTGACTGCAACCCGTTTGAACCCAGATAACCATGGTTTGACTAGTGGCTCTGGCAAAGCTGAAAACTGGGTAAAGGTGAGTGATGAGACAATGACCGCCTGTCTGTTTTAGGGTGTAGAGTACAGTGGCATGCTGGAGGTAGGCTGGGTCATGCAATTCAGTTTACTTACAATATAGTAAAATTATTAAATGCATTGGCATTCTAAAATGTAATCAATTAATTTAAAACAGAAACTTTGTTATAAAGAACAGATACGTGTTATTAATAATTTGAGATGTAGCCTAAGAAAAGGTGCTTTTTGCTGTAATAATTGCAGTTATTGTAGTTATATATTTAAGCAAAATATGTTTACACATTCAATATATATATATATATATATATATATATATATATATATATATATATATATATATATGTGTGTGTGTTTGTATATATATATATATATATATATATATATATATATATATATATATATCAAACAGTAAACTGTAGTCCTCACTTTCTCACCATGGAAGATGCTGACATTTGTGCAGTCACTGAAAGTTGGTTCAAGGCTGCTGAGAGTACCCCAGTCGTACATGTTCAGACCCCAAAATCAGCATGAAAGAAGCAGAGATGGGGTGTATCCATCTTCACTAAATCCAAATACATCTTGAGACTGGTGAAACAGTATGACTCTCTTGAGCTACTATAGGTACAATTAACTATAGGTAAAGTACCCCACCACATCATTGCTACAGTTCCCCTACCATGAACCAGGAGTAGCACACCACCTACCTGGACTTGCTAGATTCGCTAGTACAGAAAAAGGTGGCTGAAGATAACAGGAGCAATATCTAGCAACTGATGGTCAAGTTACAGTCTTAGGGATCAAAAAATCATAATGATGTCTGCCTGCAATAAATAAACGCATACACAAAAAATAATGTTTCATCTCAAAACTATTTAAAGCACTCTGGGTCTTTGAGTTCATATGGTCCTGGTCTTTAAAAATACATATAACATTTTACTTCAGTCTTTGTTAAATTATACCTGTCACCATCTGAGACATGGCAGAACAACACTAACTAATCATACTAACCCATCAGTTACACCTCAGTAGAAAAGAAAAATCTTTATTTTGATTGATTAACCATTGTTGTCTTCTGCTCTGCATTTTCCACATCTTACTGGCCATATCAGAGCTTCATGTAATTTCATATTTAGTTATTACAACATAATATTTCACTTCAATTGCTTGTTTCAGTAAAACAGGTCTTTCACAACCACCCAGCCACCCTTTCGCAAAGCCAAAGAAGCTAGAGCAGGTCATAGGGGGAGTGAGTGTGGTTAAATTATCAGTGGTTATTGTAGTATGAGAATATGTGGTCACTATCTGAAGATACAAGTTGGATGGCTTGAGGGAGACATAAGGAATTAGTAGTTGAAAGGAAGATGTACGATTGTTACAATATGCCAGAAGAAATAATGCAGTCAAAGTGACCAAATTCAAGAACAAATGAGACAGACTTAAAGCGATTATATCAACAGTGAAACTGTAATAAACTGTTGTAGGATTTCCCCGGCTTATCAAACAGTTGGAAAGAAATAAGAATATTAAATGTGCTACGATGCCCTTAGCTGGTGTTGCAATCAGTTTCTGTCAGATAGTGTTACCACCTGTCCGTTTCTACACAGGACACACCCTATCTGGGCAGTTAAGTCTTGTGAAAAAACAGAAAACAATGGTAAATGTTCTGAGATTTTAGGGCAAACATATCTCATATGGCTCTTCTAAGGACTGCATGAAACAGTTATTTTGTACCTGAAACAGCTTAATATGCTAAGAAACAGCAAAGACTATTTAAATTCTATAAAATGAGCCTTTATTTTGGCAACAAAGTAAAGTCCAGTCCTTTGTAGTGATTGCAGGTATGGTTTGACCTGCAAAATTACACAATTCCATAAAAAAATGTCTGATGTTACTTTACAAGATGTGCTGTTTATGCTTTTAAACAGAAAGGAATAAAACAAGCGTCCAGTAGAGAAGTAATGTAGGCAGATGGAAACACCAGGTAAAAGAAAAACAATACCAGACATCTGGTCATTCTGTAAAATAACCAAGCTTTTAGCATGCAAAGTTCAGTTGGAACACTGCATAAATAAGTCTAGATTGAAGCTTTTCATTCAGTCATTTTGGAAATAAAAAGTCATAGTAAAGGCAGCTGAAAAAGGCTGGAACATGCCTTACGTAAAGATACTTTTTTTCTTTGCTAGAATATAAGAAATGTGCACGTTACTGGAATGAATATCGAAGATATGCAAATATGTTACATAGTGCCATTTTACTTTAGCAAAATATGAATCAAATTGCTATGAGAAGATCAAGTGTTCAGTAACAAATGGCAAAAAATGAAAACTAGTAAAATAACAAACAAGATGGACCTGGAAACAATAAGAACACATCTTACAGCATCCAACTCATTCATTTAAGTTTATTATTTTGCAACAACGAACCTTGGATATTAGAGGGGGCCCTTGGCAACTAAAACTAGAGTTGGATGAATTAAAATGGCAAGTTTTAACCAATGCACAGTCCCATCCGGGCTTAAATGAAACACTGTCCATTAAGTGTATTTTAAAATTGTTGTCATTAAATAGGTAGAATAAATAATATTAGCCTATTTTTATTCATTATTTATATTCTAGCTAGTTTAAATTAAATGTATAGATATATATATATGTAACATTTTCTTTCCTATATGTATATATATATACATATATATTTTATCAAGCATATATAGCTTAGGAATAGCAATGAGTGTTAATATGAGTATTTAGACATTCTTTTTTATACTATAAGGAATAATGCTTATTGTATCTGTCATTATTTATGAGTAATCTCAGGCTGTCTGCTATACACAAGAATATTTTTAGAGTAGTGAGGTTTCTGTGTTTACTTTGATTTTTAAGGATTTTTATGTTTAATGTTTTATATGGTGAGCATTTCCCTTTTAATTAATAATCACTATCCAATTACGTATTGTATTTAAATTCCTATTGTTACTGTTTTCACTGTTTGTCTGAAGAAGGCTTAGTAGTGACTGAGCCGAAAGCGCTTACATTAAAACAGTGCCTATTATTTCGAGTCCGTTCTTATTGTTTCCAGGTCCATCTTGTTTAGAAGATCAAGTGTTAACGAACCTTCATAAACTTTTAATTAAGGATGCAAGTCTGCACAAATGTTATAATTGACTATGTCTTGGTACTAATTAAAGTCAACAGCCATAGCTTAGATACTTTAAGCTGCAGTGCTACATTGGTGCCACATGGAGGCAACATTACAACAGAAATAGTAATTGCCAGATTACAGGCTTGCACTTTAGGGGTGTAGTTTTGCTTAAGGTGTTCTATACCTTCTTTAAAAAAGAAAACACTTTCTTGGCATTGCCAGCTAATCATAAAGCATTATATGTGTATATAGTCACTTAAAATAATGCACTATACTCTAAAATGCTTCATATTGATAACTTTTATGTGTTGAAAGCATTTTTAAAATTATTACTGAATTATTCCGCTGTGATGACCCCTAACCAGGAAAAGCCGAAAGACAACAACAACAACTGAATTATTTACTGAGGTATTAAACATAGTCCTATTTGTATTCTTCAGGTAGACTAATCATATAGGTTAGAATCAGATGTCACACATGATTTGCCAGTGGTCACTTCTTCACACGGGTCATAACTTTAGCTAATACTGTAAAAGGACTACATGCAACAGTCACTAAGTACTACATTATATGGAACACTATTTTCAGTTACTTGGACAAAGGTAACTTACCTGCACTGGAAAATTTAGAGGAAAATATGGGTTACATTAAATGATTTAGAATTTATTAATCAAAAGTTTCGGCAATCAGAAATCCCCCTATACAAAAAAATATATCTTGTTTTTAAGAAGAGCTTTAGTCTTCCAATCCTTAACTAACCTGCATTTGATAAATATCTGTCCTGTACAGGCTGATGCTCAGGTATAATTCAGTGTGTGTGTGTGCGTGTGCATGCGTGCGTGTGTGTGTATGTGTGTGCGTGTATGTGTGTGCGTGTGCGTGCGTGTGCATGTGCGTGCGTGCGCGTGCGTGCGTGTGTGTGTTGCCATGTGTATTTATATGTCTGTGTGTAGCCATGTGTATTTATATGTGTGTGTATCGGTTTGCCATTCTTTCTGTGTCTGTGTTTGTTTTCTTAGTCTATTTATTTCTCTCTCCCTCGCTCTCTTTTTGTCTTCAATAAACAGGCCAGAGCTCCTGCTGGTCAGTGCAGGCTCAGCATCAGTCAGAAGACTGAGACAGAAGCTAAAACTAAATGATGAAGCCTAATAAGCAGTTCGTAGCCCTAATCCTCTGCACTAAACTGTCAAAACACCTATGCATCCACAGCCCCTCTTTTCCCAGTGTTTGCATATGCATGGATATTATTGTAGTTGTGTATGTTTTTTTTTTTAATGAGTTCCAATAACCAACCTTTATTTGTTCAACCCATGGTTAAAATTAAATCTCTGGCTGGTTAAACTTGATATGTTTCTAATATGATTGGACGAATGCACACATATTTGTGGATGCATCATTTCAAAATAGGTCTATATTACAATACCAAAACAGCTAAACACAGAATGCCATTTCAACAACACATAAACAGCAAACTACAAGTTAAGCGAACGGCCAAATCACCGATTTTTCCTAGGGAAAAAATCGGCAGGCCAATCAGACACGACACACCAGCTCAAACATTACAAAGTGGGGGGCTTCACCCCCTACACACCCCAATGTGGGGGGCTGTGCCCCCACCCCCCCTAACTAAATATACCAACTCCGAGATTGCACTACAGTGGGGAAAAGAGCAAATTCACAGCAGAGGCCAAGCAATTTTTTTTCCCTGGAAAAACATTGGTGATCTGGCAGTTCGCTTAAATTGTAGTTTGCTCTTTATGTGTCGCTGAAATGGCATTTGGTGTTTAGAAGTTTTGATGTTGTAATATAGACCCTTTCAAAATAATATGGAAAGGGGGAATACTTAAGCTCAAAATTAATTAAGAAATTAAATAAAATTAAAAAAAATCTAGCATAAGACTGGAATGCTGTTTTACCCTGAAACTGTTTATACTTCTAACCAGAGCCAATGTATTTTATATATATATATATATATATATATATATATATATATATATATATATATATATATATATAGTTAATATACAGTAATACTGGATCCATATTAAAATAGTGAAACAGCGTTTGCATTATAAATTGAGAATTTGCCATGCACTGGATGGGAAAGGACACCAGCCAATTGCTTTCATACTTATACAGATTATTAACATAAATACTGTACCATCATGAAACTGATAAAAAAACATCCACAGTAAACAGGAATATCCTGTTTTATTGGGGAAACCTACATTTTCTACATGCTCGCAACATGTGCAAATATAGTCTAGGATGCTGCGATCCTGATTTCTGTAGTTCACTCCCTTGTACAACTAGTATCTCCACCAAAGCCCACAAATTGTAGCTCCACTGGCATAAAGGGATAAAGCCCTGACTATGACCTAAGCGACCTGAATTCATACAGTATTTCAGGCAGTTGTTGGAACTGTTTTGGATGAAAAAAGACAAAGCTTTGTCGCATCAGTTCACTCCAAGGTTGAGACTCAGTGAGTCAGAACAATGATGACAAGGAATTCCTTTGGAGACAGATGCTCAAAACATGGGTTAGCCACACTAAATGTTCAGCTGAATCTGGAAGGCTATGTTATTTTAGGAGGTAGATGGAGATGTTCTTATTCTGTGGCCTGTAAAAGTGATAGAACCTGAGGGGAGAAGCCACCACAGTCATCAAATCAGTACCTTTGTGAATGATAGTCATGGCTTCCTGAAATCCTATCCTTCTCCAGTACTCATTTTACCAGCAAGGGCTGCTGACCCTAGCCAGGGTGGTAATCAGTTACTCATCATGGAATGCTTGGTCAAAGTGACCTAGAGACCTATGCCTAAAATTCTCATCAGAGATGAGAACCCCAACTGACCAAGGTTAAAACATTGCAAGAAAATAAATCCACAAATTAAATTTAGTATTTACTAATTTCATCCTGCTTGAACTTCATATAGAAATTTATTTTATAAAAGAATGCACTGGCACTACAGTGGTAGAATTTGTTGCCTCACAGCAAGAGGTTCTCCTGTTCGATTCTCGACTGGAGTGCCTTCTGTGTGGAGTCTGCATGTCCTCCCCGTGGTCGAGTGGTCTCCAAAAGACATGCATGAATGGGTGTGCCTTCACTGAAGGTTGGGCGTCAGGCTGGCAACTTGGCACCATAAAAAAAAAAATCGACTGCCAATCATTAGCGGACCAGAGTTCCACTGTGGCGACCCCTAACCGGGAAAAGCCGAAAAGACAAACAAACTAATCAAGGTTACAGGAAAACTGCTATGAAACTTAATCTCCACTACCTGCTGAAAAGGAGTGAGTAGGTGAGTTGTCCTTTAAAGGATCACTATGGTTAGAAACTGATGCAGCAGATCTTTAGCTTATAATGATATTCTAATCTGCACCAAGGCCCCAGCATCATTATAAACAGTTAATATTACCATTATTTGGTCTACCATAAAATAGCCTTAAAGGGACTGCTATACTAATATCAATGTGTTAATATTTCTCCTTTCCAGAAAATATTGCAGTCTCATCAAAGATGAATTAAATTTCCATCCATCTTCTTCAGACTGTTCTGTACATAGTCTTAGATTTGGAATTATTTTCAGAATGACTGGGCAGGTTATCACTAGCTTTTCTTTTTTTCCAGTTACACTTTGGTTTGTATTTTTGTCATCATACAAACACACTATAATGGGGCAGTTTTTTTCAGTTAGACAGACAAAATAAAACTGCCTTTTTGAAAGTTAAAAATTAGTTATCTGTACGGTGGTCTCCCACACTCACCCCATTTTTCAGTCAAAGGTATCAATTTTTTTGAAACTGCGTCCTCAGTTCTGCTCTCAGCTGTGAGTAACTAGTAACTGTGAGTGACTTTGTGCCTTATGTATCCTTGCTGACTATTATAACAAATTTCAATTGAATTTCCTTTTTTTGGCTAGGGTTGCCACCTTTTAACAAGGCCAAAGTGGGGCATGGGGGTGTGGCCAATATGACCCTGGCCACACCCCCACCACACCATCATCAGAGGTGTTAAAGGAACTGGCTTAAAAAGCATTGGCACTTGAAAGAATCGGCACTTGAAAGAACTGGCTTGAAAAACATTGGCATGAGAAAGAACTGGCTTGAAAAACATTGGCATGTGAAAGAACTGGCTTGAAAAACATTGGCATGTGAAAAAAATGGCTTGAAAAACAGTGGCACTTGAAAAAACTGGCTTGAAAAGCATTGGCATGCGAAAGAACCGAGGAATGGAGCAGAAAAGAGTTATTACAAACAGTTTGAAAAAGGTCAAATAGTAAATGATGTAATGTTTTTATTTTATTTATTTATTTAACATTTGTTGACCGGGAAAGTCCGACTAGGTTCCACAGATCCTGTTTTCAGCGGAGGCCCGGGGAGAAATGCTCCAGAAGCAATGTAGGGGGCATTTTGGCCATTGAAACATTAACACAGCTTGCAGAAAATGAAATGCATTATTTTTAGCACCGAACATGCCCACCTCATCCCACCCCTCAAGAAAAAAGTTAACCACATTCACTGAACCAAAAAAAACACTAAAATGAATGACAATGCCCAGTGGATGCCATACACCTGATTTAACTTTTGACCACAGCAGTTAAAAGAAATGTATGGCACTAATTTACACAGCACAATGATCTATTAATGAACATGCCCAACAGCAGCACTGGTCGTAATTGGATTATAATGAAAACAGTACATTGTAAGTTTATTGAAGACATCACTAAAACACAAAATACAAACTTTGCTACTTATAAAAGCAAACTACCCTGTAACAATGACCTGGTTTAGCACAATCTCAAATACACTGCATTAACATCTGAGCATGCATCCACAAAAAAAAAAAATAAACAGGAAAAAAGTCCGTAAACATTTTAACTTTTAAAAATACTTCTTGCAAAAGAAGTAAAATAAACTACAATGTACAGCAGACTTCATGGGCTCCTTTTACCTCAAAACATAGCAATTAAGAGTAATTTACCCAGCACAGCGATGCAATAAACAGGCCCAAGTAAAAGCAGCACACCCATATTCACATTCCAAGAAAAGCAGGACATTTTAACTTTATTAAAAATGCATA